>NW_028317941.1:22255000-22545000 GCF_062004578.1 Staurois parvus
TGTTGTTTGGTCTGCAAAATAAGATTAAGTTGTCAGAGTCAGTAAATGGTATACACACCTTGTTTTTTTACTTTAAATAAAGGAGGTGTTCACAACCTTCATCTTTATTGGGTTTGTGTAAAGAAAGTACAAAACAATTATTAGTTGTACAATAACCATGCAACTGAATATATACCTTAGCTTGTAATTGTTCAAACACACAACCACAGACAAATTGGCTGTGGCAACTGTACTCCCCCTATACTGCCCTTAGCAGTATTTTGAGCCATCATGTCCGTCTGGATCAAGAATCTCCCTCCCTGCTAGCTAAACTTAGCTTAAGTCTTATACAAATTACTCATTGAACAGCAGAAGGAATTCCAAAAGGGCATCATAAATAGCTTTTATCTAAGCATCTCCATATGGACCAACTATAAGCAGTGTAACAGAAAGGGCACTCAGTTCCACAATCAACAACATACCCACTCTCACGCTGGAGTCGCAATGTGTCTACACCATTCTTGTGCAGCCCTGAATTAAATTACAAACATCTCTGGCCAAAGCCTTAAATTATGCAATCTTAATACCTTGTCAATTATTGTTCTGAAACTTTTGGAAGCACTTTTTTAATTGCAGCTGTTTAACATGCAACTAAGATTCTCTATTTAATTTCCTCAGTTTTCTTCCTTATATGAGGTAAATTAACTAAGAGTACTAAGAAACTGTGTGGACTTTGGGAGTCCTTGTTTACATTTTTAGGATCAGTAAAATAAAAAGGTTTCTTCCTCTGACGAGAAGTAAAAGCAGTAATTGATGATTTTCAGTCTACAGTTAATTAGTTGATGAGTTTAAAAAGAGAGAAAAATAAGAATACATTAAAAATGCAGTAATGTTAGTGAAGAACTTTCTAAATGTGTGGTTTTATTATTTAGCTAGAAACATGAAATATCACTGTTAAAGTGATTGTAAGGGCTATAATTTTATTTAAAAAAAGATACAGTATGTGTTGGAGGACCTAAAGCCCAACTCTGGACACATCAATTTTTTTTTTCAATATCTTTAAATCACGCATTATCGCTCTTACTTTATTTTTTAAATACTTAGGCAGGCCATAGATAGGTCGAAAATCGGCCGATTTTTCGACAAAAAAAAAATCGGCCGATGTTCACACCGTTAATGGGTTAATTGGTCAGACGTTTTTCAGGGTTTTGGCACATTTTTTTTTTTAATCGGTGAAGTTGGAAAAAAATCTGCCGATCTTCCTGGCAATGATGGGCAAATCGGCCGATCTTTTTACCGATAAAAAATCTGCGCATGAGCCGTGGCCTGCAAGAAGAAGAAAAAGAATAAGAATTCCAGTCCGCTATTATATTTGACATGAAAAAGTATTGCAGTTGCAACAATGTATCTATTTGTATCCGAATAAAAACATCTGTATCTGAAATGGATACAAATAGATACATTGTTGCAACCGCAATACTTTTTCATGTCAAATATAATAGTGGAGCTCTCTGCAGGAACAGAAGTAATTAAATGCTGGCCGTAGACGGGACGAAAATCGGCCAATTTTTTTTACCGTTGGTGGTAACGTCGGCCTATTGAACGACCGATTTTTCGTGTTTTTTTTTTTTTTTTTTTTTTTTTTTTTTAAAACGGCTGGTTTTCGACCCATCTATGGCCTGCATAAGTTTACAAAGCTAAGGAGCTGCACTTCTGGCTCAGCACTTCACACCCCTCACTCTGCTATTCACAAAAGCACAATGATGACATTTGTGCTCTGCTTTGTGAATGGCGCAACAGAATGAGGAAGGAGGCAGAGGTACAACACATGATTTGGCTCAGTCAGAGAAGAAAAATGAAGATTTTTGTTTAATGTAGGAAGCATATGCAATATTAATCAGACTGGGTACTTGTTTAGATCGTCATACAGGAGCCTCTAGTTCTACTTTACAGTATTCTAATGAAATGTTCAAGGAGTCAATACAGAGCTATATATACACAAATGCTGACATGGAAATTCTACATTTTATTCATTTACTATAGACCAATTAAAAAGAAAGTTTGTTAACAGTGAGCACATATTTTAAATCACCAATGTAGTGTTAACCCTTGCAGTTCTAGGCGTGTCTTGCTTAATATAAAACAATTGCTCTTCGGGTTTTTTACACTATTTTCAACATGAAAGATTTTGTAAAACAGATAAAGCATTGTGTTACGCTGCCATCACCCAGCTTCTCTGGGTGATAGCAGGATTTTTACTGCCCATGCATAAATATCATAGTAGTCATTTGTAAAAATCAAGCAAGTTTGTAAACTTACATTTTCCTGAGGCACTGGTCAGGTCGCCCTGGCCTCACAGGTGCACCCCAAGAAGGTTACATTTACAAGCCACCCCAGATTTTTTATGGTGCATGTGCAAGGTCAAAAACAATGGCATCAGTGACCGAACACAGATCAAATAAGAAGGCGACATCTTTTGAAAATGGTGGCATGCAAAATGAGAAGGAAGAATGGCACATTAGCTTGAGGCCAAACAGTAAAGAAGAGGCAAGAAGTTCTCTTTAAGTGTGTTTATTTATAGAATTACAGCACAGTAATGGTGGTAAGAACAGACGAGTGGGGTAGGGAGGCCTGCTTTAAAACCATTGATATACCAGCCAAATAAAAAGGGAATTGTTTTAAGGAGGTTGTCAAACCCACAGTACGTTGATAGCTGCAACCATGTATATACAATACAAAATTACAAGTGATAAAGAAAACTGGGGTTTCAAAAAAACAAACAAACAAAACACATGTATTGAAAAGATTAGGTTTAAGATTAAGATCAAGTAGATCTCCTTTTATGTAAAAACACTGAAATGGCCCTTCAAAAGTCAGTCTTCCTTTAAAAGTATATTTTAGCTTTTGTTTGATGCTAGAAACCACCTGAAGTTGTCTTATACCTCTCAGGAAACCAGATGATCAGATCCCTGCAATTCTCAGATAAACACACAGTCATTTTAAGGAGGGTCACACTCTCTGCTGGGTTTTTATTTTAATACATTATGGGGAAAATCAGTAAGACTTAATTTAGATGGGCAGTTGGAAGGCGGCAAAAATTAGTATTTTAGCCACACTTTTGCCACCCACCAACTGCTCTCTCTTAGGCTGCAATAGACCGTAGACGGGAGTGGTTACATGCTATGATCGTGATGCCTCACGCCAGCAGCAAACTCTACCTGAGATGTAACGCTCAGCAGATGGCAAGCCCGCTGTACGTGACACACTCAGGTAAATGGGGAAGCATCGCAAATGCCTCGCAACCATGTTCAATGCACACATATGCGGCACATTTGGAGGCAAAAATTGGGTTATAACATGCAGTGAGAAAGCGGCACGTCGCTTGCTCATCGCCTGTCAGCAGCCTCTAAGTAGATCCTAACGTGGATCATGCCACAGAGGAAAGGGAGATTTAGAAACACATCTAAATCGACCCTTAAAGTGGAATTGCCACAAAGTGGGGTGGAAAAACCTGAAAGGTGGGAGAAATCAAGGTCAGAAATAATTGATAGGGATCCCACGAATGTATTTTCCAGAAAATACATAAAGCCAGTGGGTGACATTCCATAGGACTTCATTTCTTACTTAAAAAAACACTTCCAGGTGGATGAACCCTTCAAAAAAAGATTTAGTCGAACATCAATTCTCAGTACTGCATACCAATCAATCTTAGCTGTCTGGCCATCATGCTGATCTTAGCATTTCAATACTTAAAGTATATATTACCCCAAAAATTAGTAACAAGTGTATGTGTTTGGAAATGTACTAAAACTGTAGTTGGTAAATCTAGCCTACTATTTTTTTAATTTATTTCCTCTTCTCCTGTGAAGTACTGTACCTGTTGATCCTACCAGTTCTTCTAGCTTCTTCTCTAAATCTGACCATGACAAGCAGCATAGCAGATCAAAGCTGTTGTGGTTAATCTGCGTACCTGTGTTGGAGTTACAGGACACTGTGCCTGCACACAACATGTCAATCTCCTGTGGTCAGTTCTTCTGCCATGCATCCATCCAGCTCCATACATAAGATACTGTCTGCCTGATGCACCAAGTTCAACAGAAGAAAGCCGCACCTCCTTCACATATTTTTTTCTCTCATCTGAATACTCACAGGGCACATTGCACTTTGCCAAATCCTCAGGGCATGCCTGCAGTCCCATTCACAGACTGACACACCCCTGTTTTTTCCTGACTGGAATGTACCAAAAGTGTCTGTTGAGAGTTATACTTCTGCCAGTCTATCAGCACACTGCATACACTGAACGTCCCACCCCCCACCCACAATCTCCTTGGACATGTCACAGGTCCCAGCATGTTGCGGGGCCACATACTCCGCACAGGCTCATGCATGCATAGTGGGGATCCGGCTGTAAAGTCACAAGGAGTCACAGCCGGCTTCCAACAGTAAACATGCCGGTGCTGGGGAACTAAAGACTGGCGAAGAACTGGCCCTGGAGAGGACAGTGCTGGATCCTTGGACAGGTAAGCCTCTCTTTAATAAAACTCAGCAGCTACATTATTTCTAGTCGCTGATTTATAATAATTTCTAAA
This sequence comes from Staurois parvus, assembly GCF_062004578.1. Classification (NCBI taxonomy): domain Eukaryota; kingdom Metazoa; phylum Chordata; class Amphibia; order Anura; family Ranidae; genus Staurois; species Staurois parvus. The sequence goes on from NW_028317941.1 coordinate 22,259,569, forward strand.
AGGACTGAAAAACCTCTTTTAAACTCATTTAAATAATATTTAAAGGCATTTGTGGAAAACACAACAGTAATTGTAAAAGATAAAAACAAACCTTGTATTAATATATATTATACAAGCAACTAAATCTTACCAAATCCATAAAGCATTAGCTGGAACATTCCACAATGAAGATCAACAAACACATGAAGACACTCCGAGCGGCCACAGGGCTCCAGAATGGGAATGACCAAGGTTGGCAAAGCAGTTTCCACAAACGCTGAAAAGCAAAGATACAAAATCAATTAAAAAGCAATCATAGATAGGATAACTTTTTTCTGCATCTGGGACTAAAGCAAATTAGCATTAAAACTATCCAAAAACTAAAGCGATGCTTCCATCCGACAAGACTAACGCTACTTGAGTGTCCTGTCCTACTATATCCACTATTAACAGGATGCGCTCTAATGAGAGTGCCTTCCTAGCATTTACTATTTTTCATAATCTTCAATACACTTAAGATATCAGGAGTTCAGCTCTCGACATCGAATCTCTCAATTAGTAGAATGCCTACATGACTTTACAGTCGGTATGTAACAATTGCACTCAGTGCCTTTGTTCCGCTCTGGTTTTTGTTCCATCTCCCTCCTTGCAGATCGAGTGCAGATTATGATAGAGACGGACTTCTTTTTACTTGAGCATATGCGCCTTTTTGTTATACTTTTTGCCGGAACATGTGATATTTTCTAGAACTTACTCAACTTTAATAAAAGCTTTTTGTAGAACAAGCATTAAAACAAACTAATAAAGAGATTTCTCTGAAATTTAAATACGTAGCAGTTCGAGCAATACTACATACATCAAACACAAAGACAATCTAGGACTTGATCGCTAACAAATTAAGCCAGCCAAACACGCTTTTTTGGGGGGCTGTAAAGTCATCAGCAGAGTACTGCCAGCAATCATCAGAATGCAGAAGTCCAGACTTGACAAGCTTCAAGAATCCAGTCACCAAGGTGAGGAAAGAAAGCTCTTCAAGCTTTTCACATGCAGTGCATCCACTTTCAATGTGTGCAAAACCACTTTTGTAGAGATAAAAAAAAAAAAAAAAAATCACTCTCCATGTAAGTTATATATGTTGGAAGGATGCAAGGATGTTTGCATACCTCACAGCAGACTCCTACCTCCTGTGGTTTTGGTAGAAGCTCACATCTGCATTCCATTTACTTCATGTATGAGGTGAGGTGGCCTGTCTTTTATTGTTATGATTAGTCTCACCATTACACCCAGGAAGCAAGCACTGACAGAGAACCAGGGAGTGAAATGGCAAGTGACCACTGTAACAGCCTGGTAACAACAATCATATTAAAGTGACTTAGAATGGCTAATTACTAGTCACTAATATATCCCTGGGACATAACAGGCAACAGAAGCATGGTGGCATGTAGATGTAACCACAATGCATGGCGAGGGAAATAGGCATCGGTCCACCCAGGAGTGGAAGATTTTGAAGTTTCTGCTGGCAGGTGTAGCTCTGCAACAGAGTAAAGATTGGAGGCCCAGATGCCAGGACAGATATGTTTAATTCTGTTCTTTTGCAGGTTTTACTTTCTGTTTTAATAAGGTATTTTCACACCTCAACACACACAATGCGGAATAAGCCAAAGGAGGGACACACCCTTTCCAATTGCAAGTGCAAACAAACTGGTACAGTGTAAAAGTAGACACAAGCAGTCAATAAGGAAAAAGGCAAGGCTATGCCTTCTGATCAGAAATCCCATTAAGCTCTGCAAACACTCTCGTGAAAGCACTTGTTTAAACTATAACAACTGTAAAACAGAAATAGAAAGTGAGAACATAAAGGTAGAATACATACAGCTGTCATTGGGGTTGAAACTCTTTAAGATAGCTTTTAGCTCTTGCAACTTCTGATGTGACCTTGCATGGACACTGTCAATTAGCAGTTTCTCTATAGACAGATGGTCAATCTAAAAACAGAAAAAATAAAATTATTAACTTTCTAAAGTGCGGTTTACCACATTAGGAAAAATTTTATTCAGAAGCCATTTCTTACCCGCATAGCTCTTTCTGTTAGTTTGGAATCACAAGCTGGTAGAGGGGGTTCATGAGAAATCTGAAGAGGTTTTGAGCCATCATTCTCATCAATTTTTATAGTGACCTTGTGAACAGATGCAGTACCTGTTTTTCTTCCAAGAACCTGCTGGCTATATAAAAAGAAGACAAAGGATCATGCTTAAATTCCTGCTTAACATTGGGAGCTCGCCCCAGCAAAATCTGTAATAGGTTTCTTGTATTTACAATTTCAATATTCAGTGTCATTTAATCCACTTTTTCAACTAAAAGCAAACTTCTGTGGTGCTTTAAAGTTATAAAATTACTGCCAAAAAAAAGAAACACCATAATATGCCTGCTATGTCATTTTATAACCCACTGCTGTATTCCACTCTGCTGCTAAATGCTTAACTACTCTAATGCTGAATGCACTTGTAATTTTTTTTTTCTGCCTGGAAACGCTCTTCTAATATGCCTGTAAATGTCTGTAAAAAGTGGAATGGACAAAAGTTAAACATAAAGGCGAGTTTACAGGAAGAAATAAAAAACAAAACATCAAACACCTAAACATTCGGTGTGCATGAGACCTAAGAAGTATGCCATCAACAATGTCTTAACTGCAACAGCTAAAAGCAGTGAGGGCAATGTATAAGGTTGGCCAGACATAGTAAAGGTAAATAACAGACATCAGAGCAGACATAAGATGCACTGTGTCATAACAATAAAGTGTTACTAAACCCAGGACCCCACATTCACTATATCTGGTCTCCCACAGTACACAGAACATGGAAGTGCAATTATTTTAGCAAATATAAACCTAAATACCTTTTCTCATCAGCTGTATATAGCAGTCTTGTGCTTTCTATGAGTGACTGGCTGAGCATTGGTTAATCTTGTGGAATTTTCATTCTCCTCTGACTGTCCTATGAGGCTGCATGACCCCTGACCCTCTGTCTGGACAGTGCCGATTGGCCCTGTGCCAATCACATGCACCCTCCCAAAAAAACAAAAAAAAACAACAAAAAAAAACACTCCTCTAGCAATACATAGCAAACTGAGCATGTGCAGAGTGCTTGCTAGGGCTCTGTACCATCAGCAGATGGATTGGGGACGGAAGAAGGGGAAGGTCAGAGAAGACAGGATTTAAACAGCCTTTTTACACAATGCGGAGGATTAACACCTTAGGTTCCACAGTGAGTATAACAAGCATACTTTACTGCATATACAGACTGATTTTACTGTTGTGGATTTAGTAACATTTTAACTGGCTTAAATTATATATGGGAAAAAGAATAACATGCTGGATCTAAACTTTGTGAAATGTGTGTGTTAGTGGGTATTAGAGTTTACATAAGGATAATGACCTTCTCCCCTTCCTCACATAGTTGGCCACGCAGACCAGAACACTGCATCATATTTAGAAGGAGACAAAGTCACTGGACTCCACATAGCAGAGAAATACTGAGTATTACTTAGTGCTGAACAGTGTGGCATTTTTACTTTTTTTTTTTTTTAATTTGAACAGACAATTTCATTTTTATTCATACATAAATAAAAAGAGAAAATGAAAGAGTGAAAAAAAGAATTTCATAGTGCAAATTTTAGAAAAAAACAGCAATGCACAGACTGTACACACCAAAGTATTCACATATTCCGAAGAAGCAGTAAATTATGTTTGTATTTCGCCGTAAAACCCTTTAGGAGGCACAAAATTCAGATACTATCAAGGTATAGTACCGTAAACAAAAAGACTGGACACTGGTAAACAAAACAATTGTAGGCCTAGCCCATAATAACCCCTCCTACTCCCAGCATGACTCAGTTTTGTAGCAAAGCAGTATCAAAACCACGGTCATAAAGACAAAGGGGGTGGGACCTGCGTAACCCAAAAGACTTCAAAAGGATTTAAAAATCCTTTTTTCTTTCTCATCCTTTGATGAAGCACAGGAATTCAAATACTGCTGGGATGCTCTTAAGTGGTCCAACTGTGGAGTCAGAAAACCGCAAACAAGACCTATGATGAGGACAGAAACTGACTGCAGAAAAGGAGCAACTTGAAGGATCAACTGAAAAATCTGAGCCTGGATGAAGTAGAACTCCCTATTAGAGAACATGACCAAGGAATGAAAATATAGAATCATCCTGATGCACAAGATCAGGACAGAGAAGGTTACCACCACTTGGGGAATATCCCCATACATTATGGAAAAACTACCGAAACAGGTGGAACATTAACAAATTCCCAAATGGACTAGAAAAGACTCATAACATGATGTGGTAATAAAAAAAAATATATCTTTCAGAAGGAACTCTTCCCAAGGTTGAAGTTAGGACGAAACAAGATCCAAGTAAAACAAGACCTGGGAAGGCCAAGGCAGCACATACCACAGAGAGTGAAACCTCTGACACAGAAATGGGTTGCCTAGCTAGGCAACCAATCTAGCTGGGTGATGTATACCAGAGGGATTACAGCATCCACACAACACAATAGCTCATAAAGTGTAAGTAACTGAGAAATAAGAACCTCCACAATTGAAGAAGGATGAAATTAGGCATCCTATTCAATGTCCAGATGTGTCACTGTAGCATGGCAAAAAAAAAAAAAAAAGTCAAGGCCTCCCTGAACCAGAGCACAAGCAACGAGACATTCCTAACAAAAAGCATCAACAACCATGGGGCAAGCAGCAGGCACTTTAACAGAACCGCTAAGTACATGTATCCGATTAGGCGTAAACCTAGGACAAGGCATCTGGCAGGCTTTCCTCAAGAGGCTGTGGCTCAGCCATAAAAGGAAGATCTAGTCCCAAGTGAATTAGTCTCACAGGCTCCTCAGGATGTATGCTTTCCTCAGCAGAGGATACCTGCAGCTGAAAGCTAATGTGTTCCATCATTTGGCAACTTGGGAAAGCACATGAAATTCTACCTATGATATCCTTATAAAGATTGCAAGAATATGCTCAAAAATGACAAGACATTCAGTATACAAGTCCAAGCCACAACATGCTTTCCCACAAACAGGCATCAGTCACCACACATGCAGAACAGCCACAGACTTCATTATATCAAGGCAACGGCCACATACACAACACCGATCTCAGACATAGCAGAGAGCCATGTAAGTGTTCCCTGATCACCAACTGTGGAAAAGTGTACGTGTGCAAGCTGCCCTAGTGAGGGACACAGCTTAGAGAACTGTTGTACACCCATAGAGCTCTTACCTACAGGCTACATTCTATTATGACCAGCAGCGTCTCTCTCTCTATAAGAACTTCTTATTTGGCAGTTACCATCCTTGAACTGTGCTATTATATGATACCAGTGTCTACAAAGACTATCTGTCACAGCCCTATTTATGTTGTTACTCACTGTTCGGTGAGATTTGATCATGGACTACCAGTCCGAATATATCAGTTGTTGACATATCCCTGACATAGAGTTAAGTATTTACCATCAGATTGGAACATATAAACCCCCGTGGTGAAAGCTCATGTATGCAAGTATATACCCATTGTGACGTACAATGAGGATTACAGCAATTGAGCCTCTAGGGGTACCATACCTGAATGCAACTATTAATGCCATAACCCATCCAACAGGGCTGTTATTATGCATCATGATGGAAGCTCATACTTTCAAGCTGAATTTTCAGGAGTAGAGCTCCAAAAGGGTGAATTATATGTGGTTTATATTGTCACGCTTAATTGGTACTTTGTTGTGCAATATACTGCTTTACGAGCTACTAGTTTGATGATCCCCCGTATTTATAGCCCTAGGATCCACACAGCCAAGTGGGTAGTGATATGGGAAATTTTGAAGGGTGCGACTGACAGACTAAATGGTAGTCTCATTGCAGTAATTAGTTATCTGCACCAGAATGTAAACACTTACCCAAGAGCAAGAGGTACCCTATTCTGGGTGATTAGCTCTTTATCACCTAAGGTCCCTTTTTCATTTTCATAGCTAGGTGGGTAAAGTATAAGAGCACCCAGAGGAATAGAGGGTGAACCATTGTTATGGTCTTCTCCATGCTTAAGGTTTATGTGGTTCTATCTAGCCCCCATGGAAGTACCTGCTAAAACATGTGATGGTAATTTTCAGGGGGGGTTCCGCCAATCACTGATAGCTTCATACGTCACATGATTGATCTGAAGTTGTTGGATCAGTGATGATGCATCTGACGGTATATGCTTACAGACGTCCGTACTATTCCTGACACTACTGTATTTCTTTAATTTAAAGTAAAAAAATAAGGTGTTGTGTGTCATTCAATTTTTCTAGTTTTACTACTTTTTAAACTTTATTGTACTTAATAAAAGTCTTTCTCAAGCCACATCTGTCGCCTGCAGTAACCTCTTTGTTAAACTCTGGCATCTATGCTGATGTTCTTGCTATTTTTAAGACAGCTATGATTTCTGCCTGACATGAAGGATCTAAAATGCACCTAAGTAACCTCTACACAGAGGTTACTAGTTAAGGAGAGCCAGTTTTCAAGGCATTGCCCTTAGGGGATACAGTGCAATTAGGACCAATATTGTCAAAATATTCTCAATAGCATCCAGTGCAGGAACCAAGCTACTTCTCTGTCAGAAGGACTAGTCCCATACCTTACCAGGGGGTGAAGGCGCTTGCAACATCTAGAAGATGTCCAACAGGGTCAGAAGCAGCATAACTTGTACAACAGTGGATATCCCAACATAGGGGGAACTGATTTGTTCTGGAGAACCAGATGGAAGCCCCAGGGATGGAGGTACTCAAGCTAAAAAAATGCTGCAGACACTGGGAGAAACAAATTTCCTCCTACAGAGGCTGATGGATGACACCAGGGGCTACCTAGTCCAAAGATGGAGCATAGTCCCAGAACCCAATAAAACATCAGCACTGAAGAAAGCGCTTCAGGTGTGGAAGGAACCCAGGGAGACTGGATCAGGATTCCTTGCAGGAACAATAGTATGGAACAACCAATGAGGTCATCAGAGGCACGGAATTAGCCTGCAGGCTAAAAGGGAGGTTCACCTCACCTGAGTGTCAGAGGAACAAACCCAAGGGAACACAAGGAAGCATAATCAGCCCCCCACAAGTAGAAGTGGTGGAAGAACACCTTTATGCCAAAGGCTTTTCAGAGGATTTAGTCAGCCTCAGACTTCGAGCCCTATGATATGGATGAAAGTCAGACTCAATGAAACAGGGATTTGCTGTTGCTGTTGAGAGATCCCTTTTAAAAGAAACTAACCCAATCTGACAAGGCCTGGCAGATTAAAGTCACTGCCAGCCAGTTCAAACTAGGACTAAAAGGAAGGATTCTACCTGCCTGTCAGCAGAATCTTTAAGGAAAGAACTCTCACCTGTCCTCTACAGTGTTGTGTCTAATAAGGTGAGTCACTAGTGGATTCACATTAGGAATAGACCATTGTTCAACAAATTCCCTCTCAAATGCAAACACTTCTTACACTCACAGGTGGGGCCAGAGATCCTTCCAGTCTACTGAGGAATACTTCAAACAGCAGGTATAAAGGGATAGGTCATGCAGCTGTAGGAGCACTGAAAAAGGCCAAGGTTGGAGAAAGCAGGCTGATCATCCAAATGCAGGATAGCACACACTGCATCTATAAGGTCTGAAACAACCCCTTTGTAACTATGAGGTGAAGGCAAGAGAATATGGGGTCGAAAAAAAATATTATAGACTGATGGCACAATGAGACAGAGATGGTCACAAGACCAGTGGCCTGGCCTGATAGGACTCAGAAGGGTCAGAGGGACTCTGCAGGTGATAGCACTAGAGTGCAATTAGGGCCTTAATGTGCATAAAGGGTTGAGTGCACGTGGCCCAAAAAGTGTATGTGGAAGTCCCTGAAGATAAGGCAAAGAGCTCAGCCCAGGCCGAAGTAGCTGAGGAAGACTCCAATGATGTGGATCCCCCAATTAAAAGGGTAAAGGTTCCAGATTGCAGGCGGTCGTTCTCTTACAGTACACCAAGTAAACACCCCCAACACCACTAGGGGAGTATGGGCTGGGGTCACCAGAGGTATGACTGCCAAGTTGCACCACATAGCAGTAGTGCATCTAGACCTAAAATGTGAGGTAACGCCTCAGTTACTCATAAACCCAGACAGCTGATGCTGATTAGGGTGGGATGGTTCTTCTTTTATGCTGTATAGTGAGATCAGAGCACAAAGCACTTATAAATAATTTTCAAACCCTGAGCCTTAACCCTAACCATGATTAAACCATCAGTGGCAGAAAAATAGAATGGCGCTCAACAGTGCAAACAATGAAAAAACTAACCCAACCAGCCTTACACACACAGTGAGTCTTGAGACAAGGTCACATTTGGGGATGTACCATAGTTTTGGACCTGTAACACACTCTGTGGTTAACTTTCACAGTATATTCAGGCATGGGAAACACCACAATGCACAGTCATGTTTCAGATTAACCTTATGTGCTGAGTCCAGAGGGGTCCAGGTAAGAACTCCAAAAAGCTAGGCTAATGAAATGCTGCTTCTGATTGCTATATAGAGCCCAGCTCAAGCAGTGGTGTGGCAAGGAATCTTGTTTCAAGTAGGGCTGCAACTAACGATTATTTTCATAATAGATTAGTTGGCCGAATATTGTTTCGAATAATCGGATAAAAACCTCAAAAAAGTTTGGAGTCTAATTTAGCTAATACAGTATGTAAAGAAATTTATTCTTGAATAGTAGAGATGCATCGAAACATATCGGCCACCGAAACATATCGGCCAAAAATAACCCAATCGGCATTTGGCCGATGGGAATAATTTAGCCAGTACAGGAGACTGTGTGTACTGCAGATGTGAAAGGGGGGGGATACGTGGCTGAGAAAGGCAGGAGAGGAGCAGTGTATATATTGACTGGCTATCAGTATATGCCAGTGCTGGTTTTTAAATGTAATTACCAGCTTTTTGTTTCTTCGCTATAGCTCACAGAATTAGCTGTTACTCCCCCCCCCAACAAAAATTAAAAGAAACTGTTTTCTTTTAGTTTCTTTCCCAGAGTTAAAAGAACAAAAAAGTTTCCTTTTAATTTTTACCCCCAGATAAAAAAAAACAAAGTTTCCTTTAACTCCAGGGAAAGTGACAGCTAATTCTGTGAGCTATAGTGAAGAAACAAAAAATCCGGCAATTGCATTTAAAAACTGTCACTGACATCAGAGGGTTTATTTACTAAAGCTGGAGAGTCCAAAATCAGACTCCCTTCTGCATAGAAACCAATCAGCTTCCAGGTTTCATTGCCAAAGCTTCATTGAACAAGCTGAGGTTAGAAGCTGATTGGTTTCTATGCAGAAGGGAGTCTGATTTTGGACTCTCCAGCTTTAGTAAATAAACCCCATGGTGACAGCCAGTGAGGGAGCCTCTCTGTATACCCTGCCCCCTCACTGTATAGACTGCTCCTCTCCTTGCACACACTGTCCTCTACAAAGAGGACCTGTCACTCATATGCTATCACATAGGGTACTATTGGTCCAATATGTGATAGCAATAAAATCATAAGTTAAAAAAAAAGAAAAATATATACATGAAAAGTAGAAAAAAAAAATTGGAGCCGAGCCACCACCATATACGCAGATGTTTTGATTCGGTTTTCGGCCACATGCATTCTAAATTTTCGCTATCAGTTTCGGCATCAGAATTTTCATTTCGGTGCACCACTAAAATCTATAAGCATTGGTAAATATAAATAACCAGCTATATGGTTAGGGAACAAAATTTCGAATAACAAATATATAAATAACAGAAAGAAGAGATATTTACTATTAGGAGGTTGAATCTGGTCATCAGACTCAGATCAAAATTTTGCTTTAAAGAAAAGGACTGTGTTATAATATTATGCATGACAGACTCTCTTGGCATAGGCAGGTAACTTGATGCAAGCTACCTGCGTCTGCTACCACTTATGCTGGCCATACACAAACACATTTGTTGGTTGAAAATTTTTGTTTTAAGAATGTTTATTTAATTTTCTAATCATTAGCAGGGTTAAACCTACATTCGTTTTCAACCACAGTGGTAGGAAAATTTGAAGGAGCAGATAGAAAAACTTTAATTATAATGCTTTATATTACCTCCTGTAAATCAGAATCTCTGGGTTCAGATGCTGATCTTCCCTGGACAGAGCCCTGTACTGAGCTGTATGTGAGGTGGACTTTATTTTCTGATATGTAAACAAATAATGCATTCTGTATGCAGGTCAACGAAGCGGCTGACCAGCTAATCGATTATGAAAATAGTTGACAACTACTTTCATAATCTATTATTTTGATTATTTCAGCCCTAGTTTTAAGTCAATAAAAGAAGAACCCTACAACCAACTCCAGGGAAAAAAAACCCCAAAAATTGGTTGGATTTTCTCAGTAAAAAAAAAGTATATCAATCCTGCTAAGACACTAGCAAAAACCTGAGGCATGCCAGGAGTAGGAGGGGTTATACTGAGCTGGTCTACAATTTTCCGTTAGCCCATGTCCAATCCATCTGTAGGCAGCAGTATAATAAGACAGTAAGGCCTGTGCCCCTTAATTGACAGAAAAGCACTTTAAACAAGCTCAAATTACCCTTTCTAGTTTTAGGCACTTAAGTTTGTCTTCAAACTTCACAGATGAGGGGAAATCTTAGTGCCTTTCACTGGAGAGATCTTAAAAGACTGCCTGTCTCCTAATGTAAACAAACCACAGATGTGTCTAAGCTATTAAAAACCAACTGAAACCAGACTTTAGAGCAGAGGTGCAAAACTTTTTGAAGAGTGAGGGCCAAAATGAAATAAAATGGTTTAGAATTTCAAAATTAATTTTTTGAATAGCGTAATGAAAAATTCCTACTGCAGCAGATGAATGCTGATGGAAGGGAGAAGCCCGATTTCAGAGATTGCAGGAAAAAAATGGAGAGGATCAGTTCCAGTGTATGCCACTCCCCTGCCCCTCCTGCCACCATACCGCCTCTTCTGTATGAAACAGAATGTGACAAGAAGGCTGCATGGGCCCTCTGGAGCTATTGTGACCCCTGTGCTAAACAAGTGGTGTCCTGAGCCCCTTATAAGGCTGCTTTTACACTGCTGCACTGCAGTTTGCCAGCATTGTGGGTGCAGTGCAGTGCACCTGTGGCTATCCTGCAGGTTAGTTGTATTTTGCCCTAGACGTCTGTTATATCATGTGGTTGTGTTGCACTTTCTGAAACCAAACTACAGCATTCAGGTGGTTTGGTGCGCTTTCAGAAAGCGCACCAAACCCTCAGGATATAATGGCTCAGTGCAGCTAACCCCCCGGAAAGCAGCAAGTGCACTGCACTCAATGATTGGTATGAAAGCAGCCTAATAGTTGTTAACCCTTATGTTGGTGCTAAAATGCCCATTGAAAAAACTTAGTGTATTTAGTACACTGACCATGTTTTTCCTCTTCCAGCTTCTGCTGGCATCTCCAGGCTGCTAGCAAAGTCCCAGGAGAAGTGCGCTTTAATGATCTGGGATAGCATGCTGGCAAGCCCAGTATCACAATCAACAGGTTGCCGACCCCAGGCATGCAATTCCCTGGTTTGAGGTCGAGGGCCACTGGATGAGCACCCCTGCTTTAGAGTCTGTTGTGATCTTTGAGAGCAAAATTACTTGCACATCACATTACAAGCAGTTGGGGGTTGAGGGATGGCTGTTTAAGATTCTTTCCATTTGGATATTAAATTAATGCAATGTAAAGATTATGGGCAGTTGTATTTTAAAAGCACAACTGGCAGTACTGGAAAAGAAAACCAGTAGATAGCCTGTATCCATAAACTAACATAACTACATAGATTAGGTGCCCAGAAAGAAATACATGAAATTGAAATATTGAGCATAAAGCAAAATCTCTGGACAAAAGACCAGGTTAGCAATTTAATTATCTAGGATTGCAAAAATATCCAGTTGCATAAACATATATAAAAGGAATACATACTTCCAAACACCGAGTATTAGACATTTTCCTGCAATGTAGCGTTCAATCTGAACTAGATCTCCCCAGCGTTCTCTTATCAGTGCCAGGGCCTGTGAGTGTAGAACTTCAAGCTGAAGTGATAAGCAGAAGGAGTCTGGGCAACAGCAAAATTAAGGAAAATTGCACTATAGTAAAAATTTAAAAAAAAAAAAAAAAACTAGCAATACACAGGCAAACTGGTTAAACTGTTGACAACACTTATCCTTTAAAAAGGATTATTGCCGAACTGCACTGCAGTCAAAGCAACTAGTACAAAGCATAATACAGTTCTGTTATATTAAAAAGGGAGGTTTAGCTTTTTTTTTTTTTTTTTTTCCTCTTCCCTTAAAGCTGAATTCCAGGTATGCATATTTCATACCTGGCCAATCTCTGTGGAAGCGTAAAATCTCTATATTAGCCACCACTACTACAGTGATGCTTGTCACCTCCCAGTGATGCTTGCCATCTTCCGGTCACTGGCTGGCTGCGGGCTTCATTCAGATAACATTTTTCTCAGTGAATACATGCTGATCATGACATCACCACCTCGCCTTGCCATTGTGTCTAATCAGAGAACACTTTACATTTATGGAGAAAATACAAAGTGTTCTCTGAATGGTGTGGGACCAAGAATACAGTGAAGACCATTGTACTAGTGGTGCCCACAGTGATTCTACGGCTTCAAAGGGATCAAAATGAAATATATGTGCTTACATCGGTCCATGGTGGACCAAAATAACTATAAAAAAATTTTTTTTTCTTAATAAACTAAGCTTTAAAAAAAAATACTGGTTTCTCTGTAAAGTCTGCAAACAGATGTGAAAGTAGGCAGCCAAAATTTGCACAATATGTGTGCATGCTCTGTTTCCTACTTAGTACAAGGACTGTTTCCTATGTGCTTCTCTAATTCAGTTTAAATCCAAGGGTTTCACCTGACTAAAAAACAGACTCCCTGTCAGGCTAAATGGTTTAACTGGTTAGTATTCAGTTAATGTGATTAGCATGTACAGACAAAAACTAGAGGCATACATTACTATGTAAAATAATAAATTAAAACCCAATCAAGATACAGAATGGCAAACAAGTAAAAATCAAAAACGGACAAAAGATAAAATGTTAGAACTGCCAACATGTACTGTATACTTAAAAGAAACACACTTAAAATGCAAAGAAGTATTCTACTAAACGCAGAAAGGATACGTAAACAGGTGTACATGTCCTGGAGTGGTTTCTCATCAGCAAAAAGTCTGGACTGAACCAGCTGGTGGATGAAGTTTATCTGCATGCTGTGAACAAGGGCACGACCATCTTTGAAAAACAAGAAAACAAAACAAATTAATCTTAATCTAAAGTTCTACAGTTCTGCAACTAATCAGGGGTGCACATTCTAATGACAGGTTATACATTTCTAAATGCTTTGGTGTTACATTATCAGTAAAACTCTTTCAATTACCATCAACAAAAGTATAGGAGACATCTTACTATTCTTGATGACATGCTTTTCTTAGATTAACTGAATTTTTGTCAACATAATAAAATTGTATTAAAAATAAATAGAAATATATAAAAATCAACTTTACTGTTCAGCACATGCACAAACACATGCACTCCACCCAGAATCCATCCTCCAACATCGCTCTCCCCCTCCAGTGCTCACTAGAGTGCCGGGCTGAAGCGGGCACAAGCAGCTGACTTTGGCTTTCAGCCGTATGCTAACAGCCAGATCCAGCTGTAAAATCAGACAGCTGGGTGGATCACTATAATATGGTCGGGATCCTTTCAGAGCCTGAAGCGGCACTCTGACATCAGCTAATAGCGGGCTTTAGCTTGATAATGGCTGATTTTTGTTCACAGGAGAGCAAAAGTAAGTATTTCTCTTTTAGTCGGAGGGAGCATCCTGGGTGAAGTGTCTGTTTTTGTGCATTTGCTGAACAATAAAGTTGATTTCACCCTTTGGAAGAGGTGTGCGGCTCCAGGCTTTGCTAAATGTGTATAGGAGAAGCGGACCCCAGAGAAGTGAACACCTGTAAGCTCAAAGAAGCAAATTCATTTCTGTGATTGAGATAAAAATTTACCATACATAATATACCATCTTTTTATTATACAGGGCTTCAGCTTTCAGAAAATATATGTTTTAAGTCACTTTTTAGCCAAACAGTTTTCAACATGTGGAGAAAATATTAAAAATGCTCCCGAGGCACACAGAAATCTTAAGTGAACATTTTGTGTTTCAAACAAAAAATGCCAGCCAGTAAGGTAATACTGAAACTCCGATGTCACAACACTTTAACCACTTGCCCTCCTGAGGATTTATCCCCCTTCCTGACCAGGCCAATTTTTGCATTACGCCGCTGCGATACTTTAACTGCGTGATCATGCAACGCTACACCCAAATGAAATTTACATCTTTTTTTCCCACGAATTGAGCTATCTGTGCTATTTGATTGTCTGTGCGTTTTTTATTTTTTGCACTATAAGCAAAAAAAGACCGACAATTTGAGAAAAAAAAACAATATTTTTTACTTTTTGCTATTAAACATGTCCAGTAAAAAAACTAAAAAAAAAAATCTATTTTCGTCATAAAATGTAGGCCAAAATGTATTATGCTACTTGTCTTTGCTAAAATAAAATACAAATACATGTAAATTAATTGGTTTACGTGAAAGTTATAGCGTTTACAAATGGCGGTAGAGATACCGGGAATTTTTTTTTTCTACTAGTAATGGCGGCGATCAGTAAATTTTAGCGGGGCTGCGGCGGACATACTGACACTGGGGGGGGACCTACCTTGGTGTCAATGACATCCCCAGTGACACCAATAAAGTGATCAGTGCTAAAAAAACAAAAAACAAAAAAAAAAGCACCGACGCTGTTACTAATGGCACTGGGCAGGAAGGTGTTAATGTGAGGGGTGATCAAAGGGTTAAATACTGTAAGCACACTGATCAGGGTGGCTGTGCTGTGCACAGCCATCCTGAGCAGTGTGCCCGAGCTGGCAGGGAGGAAGCCTGTAAACAATACAGTCTTCCTCCTTGTCAGTGACTGTCGGTAATCACCAGGCGCCGGCAGGTAATTACCGGCTGGGACCCAGTGATTGAAATCCACGACCACGAATGGCGGCGCGGGTAGGGGTAGAAATGCAAAATCACATATATATACACGCGATTTTGCAGATAGGTGCTGCCCTGTAGCAGTATTTCTGCTATAGGGCGGTCCTTAAGCAGTTAAAGAGAGGGTATACTTGTAAGAACATAAATGTTACCTCCAGTTTCTTTATCCTCGACAAGAATCTCCAGCTTAAGTAACCTCCAAGGTACTTCAGGATCATCTCCCATTACTGTAAGTGTTGCTTCAAATTCCCCCTCTACACGAAACCTTACTCTTCCATTTGCTGCATTTAAGAAAAAAATAAGTTAAAATTCAACAAAGAATTGTTTTCCCAATATCTGTTTTTTTAAAAGAGGATTATTAAAGAAAAGGCAAAACTTTCTTTTTTTTTTAGGTTTTGGATAGAGGTGAGAGTGATTAGAACTCCTGTCAGTTGATATAGCAAAAAGAAAATCCCAAATTTTAGGTTGTCCCCAGAAAAGTAATAGAGGGTAAATCTTCCAATGGGGACACTAGTTCTGGCGACCTTGGGGTCCCGAAGGGAAACCCTTGCTTTGCCAGGATTTCCTCTCAATTACTGTTTGGCTATGGGACAGGAAGTGAAATCTCTGAAATGGGACACAGATGGCTAAAAAAGTCTGACCGGGGTGAAAACCCTCTGCTCTATCCAATATGGAAAAAAAAAGGTTTTGCCTATAGTTCTACTTTAATGCATACTGTTGAAATGTATCGTACGTTTAATAGCAAAGCATAAGTCCTTAGCATCTTTATGTACATTTCACAACAAAGTTAGGTGAAACTACTACTGTTTTACAACTTGAAATCCTAGAGTCCTAGAGGTTTGTTTCCACATTTATTTTTGCCCAAAAGACAATATATCACTAGTGTCCTGTAAAATTCACATTATCTCCAACTCCAGCCCTTATATCCCTCTAAGCAGACCAGGTTTGCAGGATTATCCAAGTGGTACAGAGCTACTAGAAAGAAAAAAATACCAAAGTGAAAATACAGCCAACACATTTTGCTTGCTAACAGAACTCCATTCTCACCGTCAGGCATGGTGCCATGTGTTGACAATGGCTTTCCCATCACAAAGAAATGACTATTCTTGCACTACCAAACATTCAGTTAGCCAACAAGGATTTGCCTACATTTTCACTTTTCCTCTACTATCTATGGCTAATAGAGTACAACACATTGCTAGAAGAAAACAGTCTTACCAACTGTAAGGTTGGCCAGCTGGGGTGGGAGATCTGTGGTAACCAGTCGATGCCTGAGGATCTGGTTCAGCTGATGTAGAGTTGATTGTTTCTCACTTTTAGTAATAGGATCTGGAGGAATTATTTTATCCTGTAAAGTAAATCAGTGAAAAATTAGCAACATGCAAAAAGAAGAACATTAAAAGCCTTACCACTGATTTTGTTGCCTAGTAGTTCGTTATTTGCTGAGGGAACTAAATAGCTGATTACAAAAGATAGAAAAGATAAACATTTTCAGAAACTGCAATGTATACTATACTGCTAAAAGACAGAGAAGTATGGCATACCCTAATGCATGTTGGCAGCCGCGGATATGATCCTGTTGTCAGCACATCAATAGCGTAAGGAATTGCAAAACTTGGTAACCGAGCATGTACCAAAGCGTCCCTGGCTAAGGATGCCAGTCTGTCAGCTGTATCAACAAACAAGATGGTTTGCTGATCTAAAAAACTTGATATCATCTGAAGAAAAAGAAATGCATACAAAAATATAAGGAATCATTTCATTTTAAATTGGTATATCAAGGGAGGGCTGTTAAGGTTCATGTACAGCAGATAAACGCAAACGTCAAATAAAATCTTCACATACAGTATCTCACAGAAGTGAGTACACCCCTCACATTTTTGTAAATATTTTATTATATCTTTTCATGTGACAACACTGAAGAAATGACACTTTGCTACAATGTAAAGTAGTGAATGTACAGCTTGTATAACAATGTACATTTGCTGTCACCTCAAATTAAATCAACACACAGCCATTAATGTCTAAACCACTGGCAACAAAAGTGAGTACACCCCTAAGTGAAAATGTCCAAATTGGGCCCAAAGTGTCAATATTTTGTGTGGCCACCATTATTTTCCAGCACTGCCTTAACTCTCCTGAGTATGGAGCTCACCAGAGCTTCACAGGTTTCCACTGGAGTCCTCTTCCACTCCTGCATGACGACATCACGGAGCTGGTGGATGTTAGAGACCTTGCGCTCCTCCACCTTCTGTTTGAGGATGCCCGAAAGATGCTCAATAGGGTTTAGTTCTGGAGACATATTTGGCCAATCCATCACCTTTACCCTTCTTTGGCAAGGCAGTGGTTATCTTGGAGGTGTGTTTGGGGTCGTTATCATGTTGGAATACTGCCCTGCGGTCCAATCTCCAAAGGGAGGGGATCATGCTCTGCTTCAGTATGTCACAGTACATGTTGGCATTCATGGTTTCCTCAATGAACTGTAGCTCCCCAGTGCCGGCACTCACGCAGCCCCAGGCCATGACACTCCCACCACCATGCTTGATTGTAGGCAAGACACGTTTGTCTTTGTACTCCTCACCTGGTTGCTACCGCACACACTTGAGGCCATCTGAACCAAATAAGTTTATCTTGGTCTCATCAGACCACATGACATGGTTCCAGTAATCCATGTCCTTAGTCTGCATGTCTTCAGCAAACGGTTTGTGGGCTTTCTTGTGCATCATTTTTAAAAGAGGCTTCCTTCTGGAACGACAGCCATGCAGACCAATTTGATGCAGTGTACTATTTCCCAAAGACAATCTCTGGATATGATGCTGAGCACATGCACTCAACATCTTTGGTCGACCGTGGCTAGGCCTGTTCTGAGTGGAACCTGTTCTGTTAAACCGCTGTATGGTCTTGGCCACCATGCTGAAGCTCAGTTTCAGGGTCTTGGCAATCTTCTTATAGCCTAGGCCATCTTTATGTAGAGCACAATTCTTTTTTTTCAGATCCTCAGAAAGTTCTTGGCCATGAGGTGCCATGTTGAACTTCCAGTGACCAGTATGAGAGGGTGAGAGTGATAACACCAAATTTAACACACCTGCTCCCCATTCACACCTGAGACCTTGTAACACTAACAAGTCACATGACACCAGGGAGGGAAAATGGCTAATTGGGCACAATTTGGACATTTTCACTTAGGGGTGTACTCACTTTAGTTGCCAGTGGTTTAGACATTAATAGCTGTGTGCTGAGTTATTTTGAGGTAACAGCAAATTTACACTGTTATACAAGCTGTACACTCACTAATTTAAATTGTAGCTAAGTGTCATTTCTTCAGTGTTGTCACATGAAAAGATATAATAAAATATTTACAAAAATGTGAGGGGTGTACTCACTTCTGTGAGATACTGTAAGGCCTTCCAAGACTTGACAGCATCAACTGCAGTAGTTTTGGAGATAAGACTAAGCTCATGCCTAGACAACCTATTTTTGTAGAGGGTAACAGAAACAGTTGATTGAGAGCCGCATATACATGCTAATATAACCAAATTAATGTCTGCCATAATTCATCTGACATCCAAACTAGCAGTTATCAGGCAAAACCGTCAACAACAACCCATACATGTCTTGAATATCTGCATAACAGCCTAGAACCAGCCTGCTCGGCATGTATTCTAGGCATACAAGATAAAAACTGGGACACTGCCACCTAGAAAGGTTAGTACAATCATTAGCAGGCTGTGTTAAGATTTGATTCATAATATCAGGAACATGAATAGATTTTGAAACCCATATCATGCACAATCCAAAACTGGCATGCAAACCACACGATGGATCTTGACTGGAAAAGTGAAGAATGAGAGAAAAATTAACTGTTATAAATGCTTAAAACTTACCGCGCACTTCTCCACTTTACCCGCATTGTTTGCCCATTTCACCAGTGCTAAGAGCCTAACGAAGAGTTGTCGGGTACGGCTGGCAAACTGCACTATTTCAATCTTTCTGTAATTTAAAGTAAAAACAACCATATTTTTCCATTACAAAATAAATGTAAATGTGTGAAAGCTATACAGTAAGCAACTGTTTGATAGTTATCCTTGTTAATTAACACTAACTCAAACCATCGCTTATACCAGGGGTCTCCAAACTTTCTAAACAAAAGGGCCAGATTACTGTCCTTCAGACCTTGGGGGGGGACTGGACTGTGGGAGTAGAATACAACCCCTGGCAAAAAGTATGGAATCCCCACTCTTGGAAAATGCTCAATTGTTTAATTCTGTAGAAAAAAAAACTAAATCACAGACATGCCTCAAAACTATTTTCATTTAACATTCCACCTTTCTGGCTTTAGGAAACAAAAAAAAAAGAAAACTGTAGTCAGTTGCAACTTTTTTTGCAGTGTCAGTGGGAGTAAACAATGCCCCATCATTAGTGTCAGTGGTAGGAATAGTGCCCTATTGCTTGTGTCATTAGGACATATGCCCTATTGTACCTGTCAGTGGGAGGAATAGTACCCAATTGTTGGTGTCATTAGAACATATGCTCAATTGTTGGTGTCAGTGGGAGGAATAGTGCCCCATTGTTGTTGTCATTGGGAGAAATTGTGCCCCTTCGTTGGTGTCATTTGGAGGAAAATGGCCAATTGTTGGTGTCAATGGGAGAACATGTGCCAAACTGTTTTTGTCAGCGAATGGAATAGTGCTTCAAGAACTAGATAAAAGAAAGCAAAAGGGCCACAACTGGTCCCTGGGCTGCAGTTTGCAGAGTACTGACCTATATCAATGTTTGTCCAAGCATAGGACAACTAGTCACTGGTGGGACTTCCATGGAAGGTAGAATACTGCACAGCTCAAGACAACTGTCTTGTGGGAAAAATACTTAACTACTAACAGATGTCAAAAAGTGTACTGTGAACCTCCTTGCATGGACACTTTGAAGAAGACAATCTGCTTAAAAGGGGTATCAAACCCAAAACAGAAAAAATAGTAGCAACCTCCACTTCTAAGAATTGGTAAGCTACATTAGTTTCATATTTGCAGGCTTTATTCCCTTTATTTTCACGTGTTGATCTTGCCAGCAAGTCTGCTGTTTTTCAACCTCCTTTAATAGACCAACCTGTTCAACAACAGTGGCAGTCTCAAGGTTGAGACAAACTGTTTAACACTGGCAGCGGTGCTTACAATGGTCAGATTTTACGGATTTGTGTAAATCCCAAAAGCAAAACAAAAACCCGTTGCTGCAACTGCTTAAAGTGGTTGTAAAGACTCAAGGTCTTTCACCTTTATGCAGTCAATGCATGAAAGAAAAAATCTTCTGTGTGCAGAGGCACCTTAGCCTCCCACAAAACATATCTGAGCCCCATCTCGCTTCAGCAATGTGCACAAGAGCCTCGTCTCTCCCAGGTTTATCTCTCCTCATTGGATGAGACAGCAGCGGAAACCATTGGTTTCCGCTACTGTCAACCACAGCCAGTGCGCCAATGAGGAAAGCGCAGAGGAGGGCCAAGCTGCGCTTCATGTGTGAATGGACACACAGAGCAGCACCTAGGGAGCCCTCATAGCAAGCTACTTGCTATGGGGTCACTAGGTAGCAGGGAGGGGCCTGGAGCACAAGAGGGGACCTGAAAAGAGGCAGATCAGAGCTATTCTTTGCAAAACCACTACACAGAGCCAGAAAGTATGGCATGTTTGTTATTTTTAAAAAAATAACCTTTAATGTAACTTTAATATGAGTTCAGCTTGGACTTGTTAGTCATGCTAATATATATCTGTTACTGCATCTAACATTTACCCTCTCCCCAGACTAGGATGTCTCTGCTTCTCCACAGAGTGGAGCCCCCCTAAGACAGGAAGTGTGTTACTGGTTGGATAACCAGGTGAAAATAAAGGAAACAAATCCTAAAAAAAGAAAAACCAATGCAGACACCATACGCTGGCATATATTAAACTTTTATTTCTGGGTTTAATATTGCTTTATCTTATGCTGGCAGAATGGGGGACTTGATTCTGGTACACAAATATGTAAACTGGAAACATAAATAGTAAAAATTTGCATGATGCTTCAAGGAGGGAAGGTTACTTTTGTATCAAGACTCACCTTTCCATGTCTGTCTTTCTTGGAAGCCTGAGGAAACAAAAGAGAAACATACGTTCAAGAGATAAATATATTTAACAAAATGTATATCATCACTATATATACATTTTAATTCATACCAGTTAGATCATATTGAAAAGGAACTGTAAAACTTTTTGTCCAATGTTAAAGTATAACTAAAGTCAGTTTATTTTTTTTAATCTTGGATGGAGTGAACAGGGATTAGAACATCTGTCCTGTCTCTAGTTCTGTCTCTGTGTCCATTAGGGAGATTTATTCTATTTGTCATATTTACCAATATCACCAAAAGTAAAAAAAAAAATTGTAATGTCCTCAGAACAGTCAGAAAAAGAGGGAAACGTGCAATGGGGACGAAAGTTATGACGCCCCTGGTGAGAATCAGGACTTCCCCTTATTTTGTAGGTATTTCCTCTGACTTCCCATTCTGGTTATGAGACAAGAAGTGAAGGGAAAGCTCACAATGAAACAATGAACAAAAAACATGAGCGGGGTTATAAATTAACTCGTTCTTTCTCTATCCAAAATGAAAAAACGGTTTGCCTATAGTCCTGCTTTAAGAACAAAAAACATTTTTAATGGATTTGAAACCTAAGTGCAATTTCTACATGACAATAGTAAGCACAAGAACATGCCTGTGAAAATTACAGCAAATCAATCACATCCAATGAACACCAGTACAGAAAACACAATACACGTACTCAAAAAACAAAAAAAAAAACCTATGCAATGCCACCAGCTCTTGAGAATGTCGGGGGGTGGAGGGGAGGAAGGAAAGCGGACACACGTCCGCTCTCCTCCCCATCTCGTTCCTGACCTGGCGCATGACGTCGCTTCAGGGTCCCGGTTGTCAGTGTCCCCAGCCGCCATCAATATTAAATTCAGTGGAGCACCTGAAAACATTTCAGAGCCCCCCCCCAGGGTGCTTAAGCATGAAAACGTTGATTGCGGTACATTTTACATATCGCCACACACACTGGAATGAGAGCAATAATTCTAGCACCAGACCTCCTAACACTAAACTGATGACCTACAGGGGTCTTTTAGGTGCCGCCTATATTAAAAAAAAAAAAGGATACTTGATAAGTTTGATGCCATTTCATGGGTGCACACAAATTTAGGGTTTGTCATGTTGGATATCTATTTACTCGATGCAGCTTAATCTTTAATATTTTACCAAAAAATTGGGTAATGTATTGTGTTTTTGAGCCCTAAAATTAACTTAACTTAAGTATGTTTTTACTGAAATTTTGCATTCCTGAGACCTCTGTGGCAATATCTTGTGCCATAATAAACTGGAACTACCACTAATTTATTCTCTAGGGTGTCTGCTTTCAGAAAATATTTCATGTTTTGGGGGTTTAATGTAATCTCCAGGTCTAAAATTATTTTTTAAACGTGTAAAACCGCTCTGGCAGCGAAAGGGTTAAAAAAAAAGTTCACCTTCAGGAACATGTTACATGTTCCACCCATTTTTAGGGTGGCACATGGGACATGTTCTTGCTCCTGCAGCAGCTCGGGGATCCAAACCTTCTGTGTGACAACAGTACAAGGAGAAGTTCCCCATACCTGCTGTCACTGTTAGAAAAAAGTGTAGCCATTCGGGGCTCTGCCCACACAGCCGCGTCATTCATTCACAGAGTTCAGTGAATGAATCAACTACATCCTTTGCAGATGTCAGCTTGTAATTCTCAATGAACTTTCACAGCCCTGGTAGTTCATTGATTTTTCCTCAGTGCGAAACTGCCTTGTATGATGTACAGGCAGACAAATTCCACTGACAGTCTGCAGGAGTCCTGCATTACACCCACGGTTTGCTGATTGCTGGTGCAATTATTTCCAGGATCTTTAAAAAAAATATAAACAAAAAATGCAAATTTTTTTCACCTGCAAAAAGTGTGCATTTATTTATTTATTTTCTTAAAGGTGAGCTTGATTTGGCTGTTCACAGGGTGGATTTTATTTAAATCAAGTTGATTTAAATCACTAGTAAAAAAGCTCGATTTAAATCATCGATTTTTAAAGAGCAACTGTCATCTCTGAACTGCAGTGGCTCCTCCTCTGACCCGCTGTTGATTCACAGACAGTCCAATTCACTTTAATGGGACGGCTGGTGATGCGACAGGGACACAACAAGGTGAGGGACATGGCGGCAGCAGGTGAGCGGGTGCTCGCTAACAGGCGCTGCCATGATACATCTAAAATGACAGGTGCTCTTTAAATGTAAGGAATCCGACTCATTCTTGCTGGTAGTTAGAATCTTTAATATTCGCAAACCAAATGAAGGTTTCCTTTTTAGAATAATAAGCTGTCAGGTTAGTAAAACAGCGATATCAGAACTGATTTTAGTTTAATAGGTTAATCACACATAGTTGGAGAACTACTCAAATTCTTTTATTTCATGTTTTTTCTCATTGTTACTGTGAAATTGTGTGAACGCATTAGTGCAGTGCATGTTATCTCCACTTTTAGAGGTTGTAAATATTGCAAAATATACAGCCTCATGCTACATAACATAACTAAGCTCCATTTCATTCTGAATAAACTAAATTATTAATAAATCTCAAAGCGAAGTTCCACTCACACTCTAAAAAAAATAAAAGTCAGCAGCTACAAAAACTGTAGCTGCTGACTTTTAAAAAACAGCCACTCACCTGTCCCATGATCCCGCGGTGCCCCTGCCGCAGCCCGTTTCACCGGCCGTCCTGTATTCCAGGCGCCGGCATCTTCAGTGTGGGCACCCGGCTGTGACAGCTTTCGGCTTCACAGCCGGGTTACCCACTGCACATGAAACACTGCGCTTCCTGAATGGTCCTGTCATCTTCTGGGACCTGTCACGTGTCCCACAAGACTACTGGGAGGGAGGGTAAGAGGACAACTTCCACTTATGATTGCCTAGGCGATCACAGAAGCGGGTGCCTGTCAATTTCGGGTACCCACTCCCCACTGCTCCCCAAACGGTGCCAATCCTTAATGGGGAGCAATCTTTAAATCGGAACTTCCCCTTTTGGGAGGAACTCCGCTTTAAGTAGAAGAATATCTTTAGATAGATTTTTACTCCAAAAGCATTTTATAAAATAATTTTGACAAAAATTTAAAAAAATCCAATTTAATAAAAAAAATAAAAAATCGATTTTTATCCACTCTGGATGCTCAGCATGCACTTGTACTGAGCACCCAAGTGCTTCTGTGTGCGAGGGTAACCTGAAGGTTTGTTTTTCCTCTCATTGAGCCCGGAGTCTCATTTACTTGCTCAACAGACACAATTCTGCTGAGAGTTGAGAGCGCCCAACATGCCACTTTCCTGACTAGCACCCAATTGGTACGCGTCAAACTGCAAAGTCTCTCCCCTCCCTGCTATTCCCCAGGTGTTGTGCTGAAGACAGGCAGGAAGGTGAGTAGGAGATAAACAGCACAATATTAAAAATAATAAAAGTTTAAGTCGCTATAAAGCCCGTCATTTTTAAAAGCCCCAGGCATTCCTAAAAGCACCTCAGAGTTAAACACGGTTTTGGGTAAAAGTACTGTTTTTATTCTCTTATCAGGACAAATCGATTGCCATGAGGGACAAGTATACTGGAACCCTGATTTAGGCCCTTGGACAAGTAGATTTTTTGAAAGAAAAAAAAAGGGGGGGGGGGGGGGAGTTAGGGAGCCTAAAGTTTTAACTTTAACACGACTCCATTGCTAAACATGCAGCAGTGCACAATGCCCACGATCCCGGCTTCATTGGGATGCATTTTTGGAGGATATTTGAGGGGTTATTTTGAGTGCAATCCTTCAGGTTACATTTTTCCACAAATGGAAGACTTCCATTTGGCTTTAGCCAGAGATTTTTAAATACTAAATGTACATTAACCTCAATACCAGTATGTTGCTTTATTTATGAAAAATTGTGGCAAAAAATTAGATCACATTGGATTGCCCACTTTCCAGAAAAGGGTCATTTTGGGGCTGTCCATCAAGTCTTGGCATTTATATTTGGTATGCTTTCTAATGAGGAAGATTTTTTTTTTTTTTAAATAAATGTATTTTCCTTTATATAATGGAAAAAAAAACAAACAAAAACACAGTGGTGAATAAATACCACCAAAAGAAAGCCCCATCTGCCAATAAATTACATAAAATACAGTGGGGCAAAAAAGTACCGTTTTTTTTTCGCCGTATAAGACGCACCTGACCATAAGACGCACCTAGGTTTTAGAGGCAGAAAACAGGAAAAAAAAATTCTGAACTAATGGACTGCAGACACAGCACAGGGATGACCAGAGACTGCGGACAGCACAGGGATGACCAGAGACTGCGGACACAGCACAGGGATGACCAGAGACTGCGGACACAGCACAGGGATGACCAGAGACTGCGGACAGCACAGGGATGACCAGAGACTGCGGACAGCACAGGGATGACCAGAGACTGCGGACAGCACAGGGATGACCAGAGACTGCGGACAGCACAGGGATGACCAGAGACTGCGGACAGCACAGGGATGACCAGAGACTGCGGACAGTACAGATGACTGCTGACCTTTGGGGAGGTGGGGAGCGGGTACCTGAATTTGACAGGTGCCCGCTCTTACTTCCACAGAGTTTATGTTTGATCTTACCTGTTCCTCGATCCAGCCGCGTGCTGTCTTCCCGGCTTCTGTAATGGCACTCGGCATGACAGCCGGGTGCCCAGTGCGCATGAGCGAGAAGCACTTGCGCTTTGTGATTGGTCCGGCGGCTTCTGGGATCTGTCATGTGTCCCAGGTACCGCCTTACCATTCACAAAAAGCACCGCTTCTTGCGCACTTGGCACCCGGCTGTCATGCCCAGTGCCCACACTACAGAAGCCGGGAAGACAGCGCGCCGCTGGATAGAGGAACAGGTAAGGTCCCGCTGCAGAGCTGAGCGGCCGGCCCGGTATTCTGACATGGCCGCGGTGGAAATACCGGACCGGCCGCTCCATATTCGCTCCATAAGACGCACTGACATTTCCCCCACAGTTTTGGGGAAGAAAAAGTGCGTCTTATACGGCGAAAAATACGGTATTTAGTCAGCCACCAATTGTGCAAGTTCTCCCACTTAAAAAGATGAGAGAAGCCTGTAATTGGCATCATAGGTAGACCTCAACTATGAGAGACAAAATGAGAAAAAAAATCCAGACAATCACATTGGCTGATTTGGAAAGAATTTATTTGCAAATTATGGTGGAAAATAAGTATTTGGTCAATATGAAAAGTTCATCTCAATACTTTGTTATATATCCTTTGTTGGCAATGACAGAGGTCAAACGTTTCCTGTAAGTCTTCACAAGGTTGGCACACACTGTTGCTGGTATGTTGGCCCATTCCTCCATGCAGATTTTAAGTGGGAGAACTTGCACAATTGGTGGCTGACTAAATACTTTTTTGCCCCACTGTATATTTGGGAACCAACAGTACTGCAAGACCGAGTAAGAAGGAAGCGGGTGTCGCATGTAGGAATTAACGTGATTAGGGAAGTTTACCAGTTTACAACTCAGTGACAGGATGGCAGTACAGACATAGAACAGTGGAATTAACAAACTGTTATAGTTATTATAGACAGATATAATAGATAGTTATTCATTTCAGTGCATTAAAGCTGAAAACCCAGTTAAACCTGTCACACATAAAAATCTAGGACACAACAATAAATGCAGTCCAGTACAACAGAACCCTATATAAAAAGAATATGAAGCAAAATGCACATTAGCATTTCATACAATATATCTAAACAAGCAATGTTTTAAGAGCTACACTGGTCCATGACAACATCAATGCAGACAGCCAGATGCCAACATCTCTAAGAAGCACTGCTGCATTCCATCGACTGTACTGACTAGCTGAGACTTCACTCAAACATCACTACCAGCATCCAGAGACATCAAAGCTGTCAAAACTACTGTTAACATATTTTAAGTCTTTGAAAAAGGTGTGGTTTGCACAAACTGCCCTGAGAAATAGCTAAATCTAAAGCACCCCAATTTATAATTCATTTATGGTCTTTGAGACTAAAATCTTCTCAAAACAAAGATGGAAATTAAAATTGCATTTACAAAGTATAACTATTCCTTGTGCACATAATGTATCTGGGTCTATAGCTGAGGCAAAAGCATAAATCCTAACATTGGAAACATTTATGTGACTAGAAAGTACCTGCCAAAAGAGAAATATGGTGGCTGCTAATAAACCAAGCAACCAGCAGTTCAGGAGAGGTCTGCAAGACTTACAGATTTCTTTCAAGATAGGTTTTCTTTAAAGTACATGTATAGCAATTTTTTTCCATTTTGGATAGGGTAGGGGAGAGTTTTGGTTTTTTTTTTTGCTGTGTGTACCATTGAGAAAATTTCCATTCACTTCTTATCCCAGCAACACAACGGGAAGTT
This sequence comes from Staurois parvus, assembly GCF_062004578.1. Taxonomy (NCBI): domain Eukaryota; kingdom Metazoa; phylum Chordata; class Amphibia; order Anura; family Ranidae; genus Staurois; species Staurois parvus. The sequence goes on from NW_028317941.1 coordinate 22,287,169, forward strand.
GGAGAAAATTTCACAAAGTGAGAGGAGCTGCCCTCTTAAAAACCATTTCCCCTCATTTTCTTTCTCCGGCTAAATGTTAATCAGTACAAAAAGGGTCAGTCTCTCCAATGGGGATACAAAGAGCAATAAAACTTAACAGAGGGTCTAATGCAGGCCTTAGACAGGTCGAAAATCGTCTGATTTTTTTGGCGGAGAAAAAAAAAAAACGCCCGATTTTCACACCGTTAGTGGGTTAATTGGTCGGCAGTTTTTCAGGGTTTTGGTACATTTTTTTTATCGGTAAAGTTGGAAAAAAAAGATCGGCTGATTTTTCCGGCAATGATGGGCAAATTGTCCAATCGTTTTACCAATAAAAAAATCTGCGCATGAGCCGTGACCTGCAAGAAGAGGAAAAAGAAGAAGAAAAAGAAGAATAAGAATTCCAGTCTGCTATTATATTTTATATGAAAAGTCTTGCGGTTGCAACAAATGTATCCAAATAAAAACATCGGTATCTGAAATGGCTACAAATAGATACATTGTTGCAACTGCAATACTTTTTCATGTCAAATATAATAGCGGAGCTCTCTGCAAGGGACAGAAGTAATTAAATGCTGCCGTAGACGGGACGCAAATCGGACGATTTTTTTTTACCGTTGGTGGTAACGTCAGCTGATCGAACAACCGATTTTATGTTTTGTTTATAAAAAAAAGCCCGGTTTTCGACCCGTCTATGGCCTGCATAACCCAAGGGTCCCCAAACATTTTATACAGGGGGCCAGTTCACAGACCTTCACACTGTTGGGGGCCAGATTATAGTTTGAAAAAGATATGAACAAATTCCTATGCACACCGCACATATCTTATTTGTAGTGCGAAAAAAACAATACAATATTAAAAATGCACTGTACACTGTACCGCACTGGACACTGCAATGCACTGTATACTGTAATGCAGGGCTTAAAATTTCAAGTCCAGACCTACTAGCCAGGCACAAACCTTACTCTCCACCAGCTGCCCCACCCAACCTTGCCAAGGTCCGCCTCCAACCCCGCCTCCAGCCCTGCCCCCAACCATGCCCCCTTAAAGCTTATGAAATTAAATTTTTCTTTGAATAAAGAGTCCAAAATATAAAAAACTGCAATGATAACATAGCTTTATTGTATCAATTTAAACATAACAGCAATAGCTTAATAGCAATAGGGTGCAATCAAAATATCATGTTTTACAGCTTTAAACCTGTAGTGAACATTTTGTATTTTTTTTTTTGTTTACAAATGATTTTATTGAATATAAGCAGACTGTAAAACAACAGCACACTCTCAAGTGATATTTTCAACGAAAAACATTTTGTATTTTTTTTGTTTATCTCCTGCATCTTTAAAAAGAGACTTTAGTAACTAAAGTCTCTTTTAAAAGATGTAAGTTTAGTTTACAGAAGTATAGCATAAGGAAGTGCTTATTTTGATGCCAAAAAACATGGAATAATAGTTACTGTAAACATGTGTTTTTTTTATCTCCAGCAGAGACCTCAGAGAAGTGTGGCATTAAGAAAAAAGTGCCTCTTTTGATTGCCAAAAAACATTGCATAAAATAAACAACAATAGTAAACATTTTGCATTTTTTTCATCTCCAGATGTGCTAATAGAGCAGCCATGGTTTGTGTTGTACAGCAGGAACAAGACTAGTGTAATACCCTTTTTCTGATGCAAAATACCACTTCAATGGCTGTGTGTGGATTGCATTCTATTCCATGAAGAAAAAACACACCAAAAAAATGTTTTTTTTTTTATGACAAAAAGCAGTAGGAAGCCAGTTTCACATCAAGATTTGCTATGGTTTTCATTGTACAGCAGGAACAAGACTTGTGTAATACCCTTTTTCTGATGCAAAATACCACTTCAATGGCTGTGTGTAAATTGCATTTGCCTCGAGTCCCCCGCGGCGGTGGAGAGCGGACGTCTCCTGCACCTGTCCCCTCAGAGGTGCTGCCAGTGTAATGGCGGTGCCAAAGAAGCCGGAAGTTGGAAACCGGAACTTGGCTTCACAATGAGGCTTGGGGCGCAGGTGCAACCGCTCCATCCATCAGCTGTGCTCGCCGAAGCTCACCACACAGGAATTTCTCCTCGCATTTGGCGAACAGCTTTTTCAAGCCCTGCTGTAACGCACTGGACACCGCAATGCACTGGACACCGCAATGCACTGGACACCGTAACGCACTGGACACCGTAACGCACTGGGCACCGCAATGCACTGTACACTAACACCAAAATGCACTGTACACTAATGCACTGGACACCAAAATGCACTGTACACTAATGCACTGGACACCGCAATGCACTGTACACTAACGCAGGGCTTAAAATTTCCACTTGCATTTGGCGAGTGGAAATAATGTGGGGCCGAGTCACTGGCAAAGCCGGAGCCACTATAAGGCAGCACAGGCAGCTCGGTAGACAGACCCCAGCGCTCCATGTTCCAGACCTGTGCACCAATCACCCCCATTCCTCTCCCTGCTCACCCGCGGTGTTTTGCTCTCCTCCCTCAGCCTCGGTTTCAAGTGCTTTCGGGTCCCTCACTAAGAGGAACATGTGCGGTCCGTCACTGTGTACAGGGTGCTGCCACACAAACCTCGTCTCCCTGACAAGCTGGTTCTCATCTGACAGGTTAGATCTCTTTGCTCTGGCTGCAGCTGCACTTTCTTCCCCGACAATCTCTCCCCTCCTCTCCAGTGTAGATGTTCTATTCTGCTTCAGTCTCCTTTTTTACTCCTCTCTGCCTTCTCGGTCAAGCCAAACCTGTTCTCTGCTTTCCTCTTCTCCGCTTTCTCTCTCTTTCAGTAAGGGGGGACTCTGATGGTACAGGGGGACTGGTAGAGGAGGACATGGGATGGGGGAGATGGGACTGGAGAAGGAGAAAGACATGGGATGGAGAAGGTGTTTACATTGTATTATTAAATATGTTGTTAATATTTATTCTGCATAAAACATTTCACAGTGTCATTTCATGAGATAATTTATGAGGGCGTGTTTAGGGGCGAAATTAGGGGAGGGGTTGGGTGGGGCAACTGGTGGCGAGTAACTCTTAAGGCCTGCTAGTAGCTAAGGACTTGAAATTTCACGAACGCACTGGATACTGCAATGCACTGTACCTGGTGTGCTCTCCTCCTCTCCTGTTGTCCCTCTGGCTGCAGCAGGTGAAATCTGGGGCTTCCAGACTGCCACTCGCTGGGTCCTCGCGGATGAGGACCCAGCTAGCAGACTAGCTAGTTGCCGGCCTGCGCCATGCTTTTTTTTTTTCCTGATTTATTTTTTTTTTGGCTGGCCCGGCAGGCCGGATAAATGTCTTTGGCGGGCCATAGTTTGAGGACCCTTGGTCTAGCCCTTCACAAGACATTCCAAAACTATTATTTAAAAAAGGAATAAAAAAAACCTTTTTTTTTGTATACACTTCATAGTATTTGTAAAGCTACAGTAGTTTTCAAATGCGGATAGAAAGAGGATGCTTTAGAATCTGTTATACAGCTGTATTTAGTCCCACTGAGAGATCCACCCCATTTGTGCTGGTAACCATTTACTACAGAAATTGATGAGAAATCCAACATGTTAGTTTTGCCACTGGAACAAGAGGTTAGAGGAGTGTTTCCAATGTTGTTCTAGTTTCAACGTTCACTGTCATTTCACTTTAAAATTACTTCACCCTTCATAATGACTTTACATTAAATGACTCCCCATTCGCTCCTTTCACAGAATCATGCAACCTCTGAAAAAACACTTTTTCTCCTGCTGCCCGGCACTTCTGGATTTCTTGCCTAGACAAAAATGAGCCCCCTCCCCGTTTGCTCTCAGCCTCCTGAGATACTTACATCAAGAATCCCAGGAGGCTCAAAGAAAATCCATAGTATGTGTTCATGCACCATCACAAGGGGGCTGGCTGCACTGTTCCTTGTTCTTGCAGCCTACCCCCTGATGACACACCATGGCACATGCATGTCATCAGGGGACCGGTTGCAAGAATCCAGAAGACACAGCCAGCTCTCGATTAATTCAGAAGAGTTGATGGTGATGTAAAACTGGATGTGAAGCAGTGGATTACCACAAAACATTGGTGGATTCGCTGGGCATGCAAAGGATAAGTTCACCTTTTTTCAGGTAAAAAGATGTGCATTTATTAATTTTTTATGTTTAGCCTGTAAAGCACTGCATCTGTGATCAGCAGATCGTGGGTGCCATGCAGGTCTCCTGCAGACTTGTTAGTGTATCTGTCTGCTCGTACCTCATACAGGCAGGCAGATACACAATGACAGGAAGAGACCTTGAAGTACTACCGCACTCAACAGCCCCATGGCAGTTCATTGAGAACTACAAGCTGTCAGCCACAAAGGCTGTCGGTACTTGTACTGTTCCATTCACAGAACTCTGTGGACAGAGCCCTGCAGGGCCGGGTTATCTTCCAACAATGACATCAGGCAACCGGAGAAGATGCTAGCTCACTATCAGTAGGAGACGGGAGAGAGGCTGCAGCTGCTGGAACATGTTATATGTTCCACCCTAAATATGGGTGGAACATGTAACTTATCCTTTAAAGTGTTACTAAACCCAGGATCCTGCATTTACTATGTCTACTCTCCCACAGTACACACAACATGGAAGTGCAATTATTTTAGTAAATATAAACTGCTAAATACCTTTTCTCATCAGCAGTTAAATCAGTCTTGTGACTTCTATCAGTGTTCAGCAGAGCACTGGTTAAAGCTTGTAGGAGTTTTCTTTCTGCTCTAGGAGGATGCAAAACCCCTGACCTCTGTCTGGACAGCGCTGATTGGCCCTGTGCTGATCATATGCACTCTCCAAAGAAAATAAGAAAAACCTCTCTAGCGATACACACCAAACTGAGTATGTGCAGAATGGCTACGGTTCAGTCTGCCTTATCAGGAGATAAAACGTGGACATTTGAAGAGGAGAAGAGAAGTCAGGATCTAACAGCCTTTTTACACAATGCAAAGGATTAACCTCTTCGGTTTCACAGTGACTATAACAAGCATGCTTTGCTGCATATACAGACTGATTTTACTGTTGTGGGTTTAGTAACACTTTAAGGTCTCATTCACATGGGAGTACTTATATGTTACAAAACCCACAACCCAGTAAAATCAGTTTGTATATGCAGCAAAGCATGCTTGTTATAGTCACTGTGAAACCGAAGAGGTTAATCCTTTGCAATGTGTAAAAAGGCGCTTTGATCCTGTGTCCTCTGATCCTCCCCTTCTTCCATAGTCCCCAATCTATCTGCTCATTGTACAGAGCTCTAGGAGTCACTCTTCACATGCTCAGTTTGGTGTGTATTGTTAGGGAGGGTTTTCTTTTTTTGGGGGGGGTGGGAGGGTACATGTGATCAGCACAGGGCCAGTCAGCGCTTTCCAGACAGAGGATCAGAAGTCATGCAGCCTTAGAGGACAGTCAGAGGAGAATGAAGACTCCTCCTCCTCCAAGATTAACCAGTGCTCGTTCGGACACTGATAGGGAGTAAAAAGACTGCTATGTACTGCTGAGAAAACGTATTTAGCAGTTTATATTGACTAAAATAATTGCATTTCCATGTTCTGTGTAATGTGGGATACCAGATATAGTGAATGCAGGGTCCTGGGTTTACTAACACTTTAAGCGTTCATCTTCGCATCAGCATGCAGGCAGTCCCAGTTATGTCTAATAGGATACAGCTGCTGTTCCCAATTTGCGAGCCATGCAGGTGCGTGGGAGAATGTCACCAGCACACCGAGGATCACCAGTCCAAAAGTTTTAATGAACGATCACATAGTTACAACAAGGAAACGTTTCGGAGTCCTGCAGGACCCCTTCATCAGGCATTAGTGACATGACTGATGAAGTGGTCCTGCGAAACTCCGAAACGTTGCCTTGCTGTAACTATGTGATCGTTCATTGAAACCTTTGGACTGGTGATCCTCGGTGTGCTGGTGACATTCTCCTTTGCTGATTCTGTTCGGTTCCAGAAGACAGACACTGCAGCACCTACTTATACACACAGCCATTTATAACGCAGGAACATGTGCATTTGGATTGTACACTTCCAAGTAGATGCGTGTCCCTGAATGTACAATGTCTGCATTCCAGGAAATGCACCTCCATGACTTTCAAATTGGGAACAGTGGCTGTGTTCATGAAGCTGCGGAGGTTCAGCAGACATGAATGGGACATCTTTGCATCCCATATAGGGACAGACAGCATACTTAAAGCGAAACAAGTCCGTTACTGTGAGCAGGCAGACTCCTTATTGCAGACAAGACATGCCATGTCCCTTCTGCACTAAAGTACCCCTACCTGCCTGCTCTCAGTGGTCTCCAGGGCTGGCCTGATCCCTGTGTGGCAGGATGACGTCGTTCAGGGCCGGCCAAAGACTGGCACACTGAAGAAGAAGCAGGCAAAGGATGGGGACCCCGTTGGAGGAAATGTAGGGACTGATCCCTTTAGTTCTGCTTTAAGTATGCCCATGTGAATGAGGCCTTACAGATTGATTACATTTCCTCTTTCACCCAGTCATAACTTCTAAAAAGAAAGTAAAATCACACAGACCTCAAAGCCAGCAAAGAAAACCCTGCGCCATTCATCCCTCTACACCAGTGGTCTCCAAACTGTGGCCCCGGGGCCAGATGCTGCCCTTTGCTTGCTTTTGTCTGGCCCCTGGGTCACTCTTTCATCCACTGATACCAACGGGGCAAAATTCCCCCACTGACACCAATGAAGGGGCACAATTTCTCCCAATGACACAAACAATGGGGCCCAATGATGGGGTACAATTCCTCCCAATGACACCAATGAAAGGGCACAATTTCTCCCAATGACACCAATAATGGGGCCCAGTGATAGGGTACAATTCCTCCCAATGACACCAATGATGGGGTGCAATTCCTCCCAATGAAGGGGCACAACATCTCCCAATGACACCAACAACGGGGCCCAATGATGGGGTACAATTCCTCCGAATAACACCAATGATGAGGCACAATTCCGCCCAATGACACCAATGATGGGGTACAATTCCTATCAATGACACCAATGAAGGGGCACAACTTCTCCCAATGACACCAACAACGGGGCCCAATGATGGGGTACAATTTCTTCGAATAACACCAATGATGAGGCACAATTCCTCCCAATGACACCAATGATGGGGTGCAATTCCTCCCAATGAAGGGGCACAACTTCTCCCAATGACACCAACGGGGCCCAATGATGGGGTACTATTCCTCCGAATAACACCAATGACGAGGCACAATTCCTTCCACTGACACCAACGACGGGGCACAACTCCTCCCACTGACACCAACGACGGGGCACAACTCCTCCCACTGACACCAACGACGGGGCACAACTCCTCCCACTGACACCAACGACGGGGCACAACTTCTCCCAATGACACCAACGACGGGGCACAACTCCTCCCACTGTCACCGACGGGGCACAACTTCTCCCAATGACACCAACGACGGGGCACAACTTCTCCCAATGACGGGGCACAACTTCTCCCAATGACACCAACGACGGGGCACAACTTCTCCCAATGACACCAACGACGGGGCACAACTTCTCCCAATGACACCAACGACGGGGCACAACTTCTCCCAATGACACCAACGACGGGGCACAACTTCTCCCAATGACACCAACGACGGGGCACAACTTCTCCCAATGACACCAACGACGGGGCACAACTTCTCCCAATGACACCAACGACGGGGCACAACTTCTCCCAATGACACCAACGACGGGGCACAACTTCTCCCAATGACACCAACGACGGGGCACAACTTCTCCCAATGACACCAACAACAGGGCCCAATGATGGGGTACAATTCCTCCGAAAAACACCAATGAGGCACAACTTCTCCCAATGACACCAACAACTGGGCCAACTCCTCCCAATGACACCAACGACGTGGCACAACTTCTCCCAATGACACCAACGACGGGGCACAACTTCTCCCAATGACACCAACGACAGGGCACAACTTCTCCCAATGACACCAACGACGGGGCACAGCTTCTCCCAATGACACCAACGACGGGGCACAGCTTCTCCCAATGACACCAACGACGGGGCACAGCTTCTCCCAATGACACCAACGACGGGGCACAGCTTCTCCCAATGACACCAACGACGGGGCACAGCTTCTCCCAATGACACCAACGACGGGGCACAACTTCTCCCAATGACACCAACGACGGGGCACAACTTCTCCCAACGACGGGGCACAACTTCTCCCAATGACACCAACGACGGGGCACAACTTCTCCCAATGACACCAACGACAGGGCACAACTTCTCCCAATGACACCAATGACGGGGCACAACTTCTCCCAATGACACCAACGACGGGGCACAACTTCTCCCAATGACACCAACAACAGGGCCCAATGATGGGGTACAATTCCTCCGAATAACACCAATGAGGCACAACTTCTCCCAATGACACCAACAACTGGGCCAACTTCTCCCAATGACACCAACGTGGCACAACTTCTCCCAATGACACCAACGACGGGGCACAACTTCTCCCAATGACACCAACAACGGGGCCCAATGATGGGGTACAATTCCTCCAAATAACACCAATGACGAGGCACAATTCCTCCCAATGACACAAACAATGGGGCACTATTCCTTCCACTGACATCAAAGATGGGGCATTTTGTTCCATACTGACGTTGGGACCTTTTCTACTCCCGATGGCCCCCCTAAAAACTGAACAGCAGTAAACTGGCCCTTTGCTTAGACGGTTTGGGGACCCCTGCTCTACACAAACCAACACCAGTGATGTGTATACATCCATTGTAACAAATGACTCCTCTCTACTCCTATTCTGGATCAGGGACTCCGAAGTACTGAAGCCAATGCATTGCCATGACAGCCAGCATTTCCAGAAGCAGTCACCCTGGATGTTTGTCTCCCAGCAGCTGGGAATACAGTGTGATAGACTGGAGGCAATGAAGCACCATCCATACAAGTTACTTACAGGTCAGCCAGCACGTTGATCTCTTGGTAGGTCCTCTGTAGTAGGTAGTCGATGAGTGTACTGAGGCGGTAGCCATGACTGGCCGTAGCTGAGGCGACTACTGCCCCCGGAGGAGGAGGCTGAGGGGCAGTGGTGGGAGCCCCAGTCACCACCAGCTGACTGCTCTCTAGCTGTACAGGAGGCATTCTGCCCGGGACTCACACTCTACGACTCACAGACACTACGGCTCCTCAGGAGAAAACATGGGCTCCCCTTTGCCTCACAAAACCTAAATTCTGCCAAAACAGAAAGCAAATGCGTGCGATCCCACCACAGGCGGCCTCCTCCTTCTCACACCGGAAGGGAATGCAGTAGCAGCAGCGGGGGAAGGGACTAAACCGGAAGAGACGCCAGGATAGCATTGCGCATGTGTGAAGAGTCCACTCCGGCTTGTCATTGGCTGCTCCAAGCATTAAGTCTGGCACAGGGGAGCCGTCAGCAGCTGCTGGGTGTCACACAGTCTCAGTACAGTCTGGGCTCCTGTATGTGAGCGTGTGACAGAGGAGCAGCGGAATCATCATAATCTGCACAGTCAGCTCTCCTTCCTCTCCTAGCTCTCTCTAGTTCATAGCACTTCATACCAGACAGACTCAACTCCTGGGCACATAGAAAACATTAGTATCCTACGTGCCCTGTGACTAAATGTTGCAGATTTATTTCAGGAACTTATAAAGCGCCTTCAATTTGTACATATATCCAGGGGTTAGACAACAAAATGGAAACGATTCATTATTTGCTGATGTGAAAGTGACGTGTTCCGTGTTGAAAGCGGGTGTGATGTAACATTATTTTGCTTCCGCTGTGTGATGAGACACCTAGCTAACAGGTGGAAGCCTCACTGTGTGCGCTGCTAGTAATACGGAGTTGTGTCAGATGTTACTGAGCTTCAAAGAGGGAAAATAGTTGGTGCCCACTTAGCTGGTGCCTCTGACTTAAGTTGCCAATTTATTTGCCATGTTCCGTGAAGACTGAGATTGAGCTCTGCAGTCACTTCAGCAGTTGTTTTCTTACTCCGGGTCACAATCCTGCGCAATGTCCTTTTGTCTCTTTCGATCAGTTGACCATGTTGACTGCACTTATGCTTATCAGACGATGTTTTCCTGGAAACTATATGCTGTCATAACCTTTGACACTGTACCTCGCAACACGGCAAATAGGCAACTTCAATCACAGAGGAAGAGCTACTCAACACTTTACGCCAAAGAAATGAAGCACTGCATTGGAAATATGGAATTGAGATGTTACTTTAACCGCTTCTGCACCGCCTTATAGCAGAAATACTGCTACAGGGCGGCACGGGTGCGCAAAATCACATATTTACATGATTTTGCATTGCCCGCGCTGCCATCCGTGGATACGGCTGTCAATCACCGGGTCCCGGCTGGTGATTACTTGCCGGCACCCGGTGATTTCCCGACGGGGAGGAGAACTGTTTTGTTTACTAACCGTTCTCCTCCCTGTCAGCTCGGGCACACTGCTTTGGATGGCCATCCAAAGCAGTGTGCTTACAGAGAAGCACACTGACACGGCCCCTATGTAAAACACTCCCAGCACACAGTTAACCCTTTGATTGCCCCTCATGTTAACCCCTTCCTGCCCAGTGCCATTAGTACAGTGTCAGTGCTTTTTATTAGCAATGATCACTGTATTGGTGTCACTGGGGATGTCAGTAACACCAAGTCATTTCCCCCCAGTGTCAGAATGTCTGCCGCAGTCTCGCTATAAGTCGCTGATCGCCACCATTACTAGTAAAAAAAATTAATTCCACTATCTATATCGCCATGTGTAAATGCTAATACTTTCAAGTAAACCAATTAATTTACACGTATTGGGATTTGTTTTTAGCAAAGACATGCAGCAGAATACATTTTGGCCTAAATTTATGACTAAATTTGATTTTTTAAATTTTTTTACTAGACATGTTTAATAGCAAAAAGTCAAAAATATTGTTTTTTTTTCTCAAAATTGTCAGTCTTTTTTTTATAGCGCAAAAAATTAAAACCCGCACAGGAGATCAAATACCACTGAAAGAAAGCTCAATTAGTGGGAAAAAAGGACGTAAATTTAATTTGGGTGCAGAGCTGCATGACCGCGCAATTAAATTAAGTAAAGCAGTGCCATAACGCAAAAAATGGCCTGATCCGGAAGGGGGGTAAATTCTCAGGAGGGCAAGTGGTTAATATATGCATTTTCATAACAAGTATAGACATTCTATTTTCTCTTGCTTACAGTATGTCATCTATGCCAAATGAACACCATCCTTCTTATACACCCTGTGTTTGACAAATGTCCCGAACGTGTTGTCACCTGTTTGCCATGCTCATCTTCATCTAAAACCACAGCCAGTGTACATTCTGTACAATTACAATCCACTCAGATATAATTAGAGCCCATACACTTATAAAAACACAAGGTGTACTTGACATGGGGGTGTTGTGTGTTGACTTATAAGTTAACAGAAAGTGACCATAAAGCCTGACACAGCTGACCCGAAAAGGTTGGAAAACATATGAACACATCAGAAGATGGTAGAGTATAAGATAGCACTTGAAAAGACTATTGACAACAAATTAACATCTGAGTATGTTTTGGGTGTCACCGTGTCTGTGATTTTACTACCAAGAAACCTCTTTGGAGGAATGGGTTTGGGAGAGAAACCCTAAAATGGAAGAGTAGAGGAAAAGTCTTGTGAGAAGATAAGAAAAGAAGTAAAAAAAAACAGGGGAACTATTATGATGTGGCAGTAAAGGGGATGCTACATGCTAAGATCTCTGGAACCACCACTGGTCTCCTATGTCTGAAAGTGCCATCACCAGGTCTGATAATCAAACATTTAATACTCATTAAATATAATGTGTGGTTGGTGTCAGATGCAGAAAAGAAGTGCATTGGGCAGAACAGGTAAACGCCTTTGAGTGGGGGGTTGCAGCATTCAGCAAGTGCAGGGATGACTTTTATTATTCCATAGAAACCTGGTTGACATGTAACAAATTCCAAATATGATCTGGACCATGGTCCACTGAAGTCAGCTGGAGGATTATTTTATGGACCTCCATCAAAAGAGTATGTAATACCAGACATTGCCAGGAGATATGCAGGAGTGTCCCGAGGTCCTTTTGAGACCTCCAGCATTCCTTCGGGATCAAGGTATAAATTTTTGTTCAATAGCTCTGGAACTTGGTACCACCTAGAGAGCAATGTATACCCTAGTTCCTGAGAGTGATTCGCCATGGAGAATGTTTGTGCCATAGTGATGGCTCTATCAGTCTGAGCTTTTTACAGGGTCCTCAGAAATTCTTATTATATATAGGGGGGACAAAGTCCCCTGGTGGAGCATTTCGTAGTTTGTAGATAGTAGAAAGCAAGTGGGTATCACGGGTCCCAACCTCACAAAGCTACACAAATGGAGAAAGGAGCCTGGTATAAGGTTTGTGGTCTGGCATCGAGATTAAAAAGTGCCTGAGTTAGAAAGTAATAAATATAGATTGTCTCTGACAAAAAAAATATATGGTAAACTATAAAATAATTATTTAAACTTGTGAGCAAAAAGAGCAAAAATGGCTCTGACAGCAAAAGGGTTAAACACAAATGTATATACTGCAGCCTACAAATCCTTGGATGTGGTGGTTGCATTAATTTTCTTTTTCACTTTCTTTCTTTCTTTCTTTCTTTCTTTCTTTCTTTCTTTCTTTCTTTCTTTCCTTCTTTCTTTCTTTCCTTTCCGTCTTTCTTTCCCCTAGTGATTCGACCAGTAAGTCTGTTATTTTTCAACTTACTTCAACAGACCAAGCGGCAGTTAGAAGAGCTGAGACAAATCATTTAACACTGACAGGAGTGATTAATGCTTTATTTATTTATTTAATCATGTAAAACCTTTATCTTAAAAGGAAAAAAAACTGGTTTGCTGTAACTGTTTATAAAGTGTTAGCTGGAGCAGTTTTATTTGTTAATCAAGGCCATCTAAATCTGCTAGGACATCTTCCCCTACCCTCTCCCCAGACTGACAATGCTGCTGTTCAAAGCTGTCTCTGTTGCTTCTTCATTCAGAGTGGAGCCACTAAAAGACAAGGAGTGTGTTACTGGCTGGACCACCAGATGAACGTAAAAGATAAAAAAGCCAAAAAAAAAGAAAACAAATGGAGCTAGCATATTAAGGGTCAATTCACACTATAGAAACACAGTGCAGATATGTTCCAGATGCATTTCTGCATGTGCGGTTTTGCTGCATTTTTGGCGCTTTCAATGCATTTGTTGATGTGTTCTGGTGTGTTTTTTGACATGTTCTGGTGAGTTTTTGAAGCTTTCCAGTTCATTTTCTCCCCTCTCTTTTTATTCTTCAGTTGTAATAGGGGCATGCTTTCCAGTGTGTTTTTGCTGCATTCCGGTGCGGTTTGATGCGTTTTACCGCGTTCCAGTACAGTTCTGTGCAGGAATAATGCAGCCTGTTCTGCTTTTTTTCTGCATCCGGAATGCACTGGAACTGAAAGCACTGATGTGAACTATGACATTGACAACCATATAACCTACTTCCTGTGCGTTTTGCATGCAGAAAAAAGCACTGAAATGCATGTAATGTGAACTGGCCATGCTCATTGCCTTAAGGGGTCAGGGAGCTGCTACATAAGTGGCAATTCATATGCAGTCAAGCTAGTAAGAGTTTAAAGTAGTAATAAACCCAAAACTAATAATGTATTTTATTGCAGCTTACCAATCACCAGATGTGGTGGCTGCATAAATTTCTATTTTCAGGCTTTTTTCCCTCTGTTTTCACCTGGGCATCTGGCCAGTAACACACCGCCAGTATTAGAGTGCCTCCACTTTGGATGAAGGAGCACAGGGGCACCTTTGGACAGCAGTATTGTCAGTCTGGGGGAGGGGAGCGTAAGATGGACTAGCAGATTTAGATGCACTGAAAAACTGAAGCTAAAACAGAGAGAAAAAGCTGGAAAAAAAACTAATGCAAACAGCACATCTAATGATTGGTAAGCTGCAATATAATACATTTTTGGTTTTGGGTGTCTTACAATTCAATTCTTTAATAGAAAATAGAAAATTTTTACATAGATGCATGCATGTGACTTGACAGGTTTTGTCTGGGCTTTGGAAAAAATGTATAATTAAAAAAAATACATCTCAGCCACTAGAGGTCACTGATTACTAGTTTATGTTTTAGGAATTTTATTATTACAGTATATGGAAAATTAGTGAAGGACTACAAAGAGAAGACCACTCCTACACCAATAATGGAAGTATTTTCTTGAAGAATGCAGAATACCTGCATACCCATGCTGAGGGTCTCGGAAGGTGGCATGGGACCAATTAAAAAAGCACACTTCCAGATACACACTTAGATTGGATGAAACAGATTGATTTATTAGCCCAACTGCCACTTCCTGAATGTCGCTAATGTTAGAATTTGGGGGGGAGGCATTTTACCCCCCCACTTTTACCCCCTCTGAACTCAGCAGCATTTAGGGGTATTAAAAAATGCTATACGCCTGTAAATGCACATAATTACACGCCAAAACACTCTATTTTTTAAGGTGGATTTTTATGCCAGCTCCAGGTAGTAAGATCAGTTTACAGTATTTTATTGGGCTTGTGTGCATGAGGCCATATATTACTGCTTTAACCTCCCTAGCGGTCTGATTATATCAATATTTTTGTGCTCAAAGGGGTACATCTTTTGCATGGAAATATGTAGTTTTTTTATTGCAGACCTGTAATTTTTAGGAATAACTCACTGAAATCTGCCCGAACAAGAGTCTAGTAAACATCCCGAGTATGATAAAATTTGAAACACGAAATCATAAATGATAATATAATAAATAATCGTAAAAATAATAATATAATAATAATAAATTTAATTCAATAATGTAATCAAACCAAAAACACTGAAATTTGAAATATAGCGCCAAGTTCGCACATCGCTGAGCTCAGTCACAAAATCGTTTTCAGTGTCTGATGACGAATTTCCCCACGAATCATTATCACTCAATTCTGCAAGTGGTTCTAATTTACTATCGCTGTTCTCTAGCTGGTCTAAAATCGCTTTTGACCTAAAGGGACGCTTTTTGGACGCTATGGACGTTTCTCAGTTTCCAGGCAGAAAGAACAGTAAAAATGCAGGCAGGGCACAGGACAAAGCACTAGGGACAAAATGTATGTGAAATGCTTTGATACAGTAATGTTATACTATTATTTATTTATTTCAGGTACTTATATAGCGCCGTCAATCTACACAGCGCTTTACATATATATATTGTACATTCACATCAGTCCCTAACCCTCAAGGGGCGTACTGTGTCCGCAGTCTCTGGTCATCCCCTGTACTATGTCCGCAGTCTCTGGTCATCCCCTGTACTGTGTCCGCAGTCTCTGATCATCTCCTGTACTATGTTCGCAGTCTCTGGTCATCCCCTGTACTGTGTCCGCAGTCTCTCGTCATCTCCTGTACTGTGTCTGCAGTCTCTGGTCATCCCCTGTACTGTGTCCGCAGTCTCTCGTCATCTTTTGTAGTATGTCCGCAGTCTCTGGTCATCTCCTGTACTATGTCCGCAGTCTCTGGTCATTTCCTGTACTGTCTGCAGTCCATTGGTTCAGAATATTTTTTTTCTTGTTTTTCTCCTCTAAAACCAATGCGTGTCTTATGGAGCGAAAAATACGGTATATGGAAAGCGCTGCGTAAATTGACGGCATTATATAAGTAACTGTAATAAATAAATAATGGTTGCAGATGATATTTGGATTTACCTTTCTTTTAACAAAATACATCTGCATTATCATGGGAAAAATGAAGCATCTTTTATAGGAAATATTAAGAGACATTAAATATCTGGGGATGAGTTAAATTAGGATTGGTGGAATAGGTAGATTGGTCAGAAGCTTTTCTAATTTTAGCTTTGTATGTCTTATCAGACAAAAGAAAAGGGGATAAAATGCTTTTTTTGCTGTCATAAGGACCAAAATAGCCAGTAACTGCTACTAGTAGGGTTTTTATTTATGGTTTTCCTCCTCAAAGTAAAGCACCTAGCAAAATAAAAAGCAACAGGCCATTTAGAACCACACTAATCTGCGTAATACTATAAGGCCTCGTTCATAATTGGGAATGGAACCATTTGTAATTACTTGTAGGAGAGTCAGCAGGGATCCATGCAAACAGGTGCGAGTGGGAAGCCCGACTGATAGCAAGGGGAGCCTGACAGCACACACAGCCATTTGCATGTAATCACTCATGCAGCCATTATCTATGGATAATCACCCCTGGACACCTATAGCATTATACCAGTTTACTAAATTATCCCAATTAGCCACAAACATGCATCATGCAACATTGTACTCAAACTCTCAAAATCTCTGTACAAAGAAAAACTCCAGATTCATCCACAATGAAATATATCTTTCCATGACCATGCAGTAGGTATGTGCAGATATATTGCAGTATTTTTTTTACCTGCTAAGATCTTTCTAGGTTTCAATATGCTAACTAGTCAAACAGGAGTGTAGGTAGGATGTTCACATTAATGCTGCATGTCTACATTTCTTTCTTAGGGACTGTTAGAGTCATGTGGACTGCAAAAACAGTGAGTGTTTTCACACTGAAAGATCTTTTTTCTTTTCAAACTGGAATTGGATTTTGTGAAAAGCTAAGTGCAGAAAAATTAAAAATAGAACAATCAGCACAAGGGCCATAATATGTACCTTGTGCTGATGCTCCTTCTCCATCGATTTGGGTTTTAATACAACTGTGGGTCTCTTTAAGAGAGCCCAGCTATGCCCAGTCAGAATGGCCCAGCTCCGCCATTCATAAAAACTGTGATAAACTTGCTATGAATGAAACGTGCTCTGGGAATAAAAGGGTAGACCTATCAATCATCTGCCCATCCTCCATTCATAGATCCATTTTTGTTCATAGAAAATGTAGTATGGTTTCTATGAATAGAGCATCTGTGTGGAAAGGATGATTATAGTCATACTCTCTTGATGAGAGCTGGTGACAGCCCCTTAGTTGCATTAACCCCTGCTGCATAAGATTACTATAACAGGGGGCATGGGCAGAGAAGGATTTCACAAGGTTTTCAACAGAAGAGGCATCAGCATAAGGGATCTTACTGAGTTATGTCCCTTTAGCTGATTTTTTTTTTTGCTTGCTTCCTACGCATTTCCCACACTGCATTCACAATGCACTGTAGTTGAATTCTGTGATGGTTGTAAATGTTAACTTAATGGCCCCCCAAATGTAGGTCACAAATGTAGTGTGTTTGCCTTCATTGGATCGCATGGTACAGTAGTACCATGCTATCTGGTTGCTGCACGTTTTTCAAAGTAGTGCATGCTCTACACTTGGTGTGGTCCAGTACCATTTCATTGCACTGCACCTGGATCGCGTGTGAAATACACAGACATGCACATGTTCCTGTGCGGTATGGTGTGAACTGGCCCTTTAATAGCACCTCCTGGAGTTGTATATAATCTACAATAAATATGCTCTATTTTTTCTGATCCTTGAAGTTTATTCCAATAACATCTCAGATATTATAACGTATGATGCCTAAAAAGATTTGATGGTATTGGAATACAATGTTCATGTATTTGTTTTCAACAACTACATCAGCATCAGTATTCAGTAGAGATATATTCTTCAGTCAGTAGATGGCAGTGTTTATAAGTTTGTAGCTGTATCTATGGCTAAACTCCATGTGTTTTCGTAATATTAAAGTTCCTGTTTCCTGTCTGCAGAGAAGCAGCAGATAAACATGCATTGTATGTTCTCTGGGGTTATGTACAGAATCAATAACAGGTTTTGGGCTGAAACACCCAGTCATAGCCTGCTACAGAAAAGAAGTGCAATATACAGCAACAGAAAGAAGACTGCAACAGAATAAAAGAAAATGGCCAGTAACAGCTGCAACAAAGCTTTCAATTGCAAATCTGATGAACCAGAATTAACAGTCTTTGAAATTTAAGATAAAAAAGCATGCTATGCATAAAGGCTCAAGGTTTTTAACCTTCATGCATGCTATGCATAAAGGTAAAAAACCTTCTGTGTGCAGCAGTGCCCCGAGCCCCCTCAATATGATGTGAACTACAGCCTTGGCTGTCCCGATCTCAGCCTCCTCATTGGCTGAGACAGCAAGCGGGAGCCATTGGCTCCCGCTGCTGTCAATCACAGACAGTCAGCCAATAAGAAGAGAGGGGGCGGAGCAGTGGGTGCCTCCATAGCAAGCTGCTTGCTACAAGGGCACCAACAGAAAGGAGGCGCCAGGAGAGCTTGTGGGGGACCAGAGAAGAGGAGGATCCAGGCTGCTCTGTGCAAAACCACTGCATAGAGCAGGTAAGTATAGCATGTTTGTTATTTTACAAAAAAAATATGAACCTTTAGTATTGCTTTAAGTCAGGCCAGAACACCCTTCAAGTGAATGGACAGAGAAAGATCAGATAACTCACAATCTCTCTTAGCACAGAAGATGATCAAATCATACATATATGTAAGTGTGGGAAGGATTACAAAAAGTGAATGAAAGAGCTAATCTTAGCAATAAACTGTAGAAAAGCTATTAGAAAGCTATACCAAACCAAGCTAATGAAAGGCCAGAATATGCAGGATGACATAAGGCACACCTTGGAAATGGTTAAACACCTGAGAGGTATAGAAGAAATAAAATATTTTCATGTCACAGCACTGTTACTTATTGGTTTACCAGAAAGTTATGAAACGCTTGTCACAGCACTTGATGCACATCCAGATGATGAACTGACATTGGAATGTGTTAGCAGCAAGCTTTTGGATGAATATAAGAGTAAAAGAGAATGCATTAATAGTGTTTGTGCTGTTGTCTTCTTTAGAGATGAAAATAGGAATAAAAACACTAACATGCAAAAGGGAACATGTGAATGCTTTGTGTGCAAGAAACAAGGTAATTTAAAAGCAGATTGCAGAATCTAGAAAGGTAGAATGCAAACACAATCTAAACTACAAAAGGCAAAATGTGTGAAGGAAGAAACTCATTTTTCTTCAGATAATGAATATATTTTTCAATTCAAAAGTTGCACCTCATCTTTAAAGACTTTGTGTGTTGATTCAGGAGCTATGAGTCACATGACAAATTACAGAATTTCTTTATTCACCTTGACCAGAGTGAAACAGAAAAAAATCCCCACGTCTAAAAGGCAAATAACGGAATCAGAAGGACTAGAAGACAGTTTTCTTTACTGCCCTATTTCCCACTAGGAAGATACTTGTGAACAATGTCCTTTGTGTCCCTGCTCTTGAAACTTTTGAAACAAATCTTTTGTCAGTTAAAAAGCTTACAAAACAAGATGACAATTGTGCCATCACAAAAGGAGATATCTTGCTTGTAAAGGCTGAAGTTACAGATGCACTGTATCAACTGAACTGCAATGAGGTGGCTGTAAATACTGCCAAGGAGGAAAAACATTCAACCCGCATTCACACATGGCACAGACGACATGGGCACAGAACTTCTGACATAATAAAGAATTTAACTGAGAATGACTGTGCAAGTGGATAAAAAGTATTCTATCTGATCAAACAATGAAATGCACCAACTATGTAATAGAAAAAATGACAAGAAAAGCCTTTCCAAAGCAGAGTAACAGCAGAGCTTAAAAAACCTCTGGACTTAATTAATTCAGATCTTTGTGGTTGAATGGAAAATTTCACTCCAGGAAAGAAAAGGTACTTTCTCACTTTTTTTGAGGGATATTTTTGAGGGAAACTTTTTTTATGGCCCATAAAGCAATTGCTTTGATGTGGATACAACCTACCCAACCCTTCTTTACATCAATGGATCCTTATGGTTAACCAATTCATTTCATACAAAAATAATATATATTTCATTTTTAAGTTTAATAAAGTTTATGACTCCTGGAACAATTGAGTACTGTCCGTGATACTTTTTTTATTTGCACTAACATCCAAATTTTCAGGACAAGCTTTCGGGTCCAAATACACAATATTTTAGCAGAATGTTGATAAGACCATCTCTGAGGAAAAAAAAAACAAAGGCAATCAGCAACAGTAAACTTGGATAATTAGTGAGATAAAGCAGGGAGAAAGTTATGGACTGGGAAAGGGGAGGGGGGAATCATAGGAGTGATACTGGTCATAAAACTGTTGGATAGTGATTTAGAAAACTGAGGTGCACATTTAGTCCATTATATTTTGTGGCAAGTAGAATTATTGTTGTTAGGCCTCATGCACATAGAATGTTTTGCCAAATCCTCTTGAAGCCTTTCCCCCTGGCAGCAATGTTTTGGCAGAAAAAAATGCTTGTAAAAGTATGTAATGCTTTTAGTCATCTTTAGGTGCATGAAACGCTTGGGGATTAATCCATAATAATTTATTCTGTCCACTGAAATGAATTAACGCAGAAGCGCTAAACACGCCTATTGTTAAGGCACATTTACACGTGTTTACAGGCGTCAAGCATTTCTGCTGCCAAAACAAAACTGTTCCTTGGACACACTGGCAGTGTTTTTTTTCTGCCTCTAAACTCCTATGTCTGCATGGACACATAGCCTAACACAAGGGGCATTTGGAGACAGGAAAAAAAAACACCGCACCTTCTAGGCGCAGCTAAAAAAAGATCCAGTGTGCATGAGGCCTTAGATCAAAAGTTGTCATGTGTTTTGAAGTTGTAAACTAAAACATTCATGTCTTCCATAGTGTGGTTTGGTTAGGAGAAATGATGTCACACAGGAGTGCTGAAATCTTTCTTATGTTATTTAATGGTGTAAATTTCTGTGTAAATTCATCCTTATTTGTCATTTCTGTCTTGTTTCACCAGTGTAAGAGCCTTTGCTGCAATTTTTGCATCGGATGAGGTGCACAACATTACTGGAGGTACAGGTGTATGATCCCATAATAATGAAGGCCCAGCCTGTGTGTGTGAGACACTTTTTAATGGATTTATATGGCTGCACAGCTTGCAGCCTTTTTTGTTGTAGGGTTTGGTTCCTTGATTTGTAACTTCATAGTCAGAATGAAGTTTCCTGCTAATTAGTTTATGTCTGAGGTTGGGTGTTTACCTGAAAGCCAGTGTTGGGGGTTGTTGGAATATTTCTTTCAGCATTTCATCCTCTGTTATGATGGGTTGCAAATCTTTGATTTTCTTTCTTATCCTTTCTAGTGTTGGATTGTATGTGGTTATTAGAGGTCTTTGTATTGTAGGCAGGGGCATATTTACCACAAGGAAAACAAGGCATTTGCCTAGGGTGGCATCTTTCAGAGGGGCAGCAGCATTTTTCAGGGGGGCAGCGCAGCGCCCTTAAAGAAGGGATGGAAGGAGGGACACAAGCAGCATGGGGACCAGGTGGGATCTGATAGAGGCTGCGGGTTGCTTGATGGTGTATGCAGAGACTGATTCTTATCCCTGGGGATGTCCAGAGCTGTGAAGGTGAGTGTCTTCTATCTCACTGGGGTGGGGGGGGGGTTGCCAGTGTATGGGGGGAGGTGGTAGTGGAAGGCTCTCTCTGGTGGGGGGCTCGGGTGTTGTTGGTCAACGTCAGGCACTCTTCATGGGGGAGGGGGGTGTTGATCGGTGTCAGGGTCTCTCTGTGTGGGGGCCGATTTTTGTGTTGCCTAGGGCAGTACAAAACCTAAATACAACACTGGGGGGGGGGCAATTTTTGTGTTGCCTAGGGCAGTACAAATCCTAAATACAACACTGGGGGGAAGGCAATTTTTGTGTTGGCTAGGGCAGCACGAAACCTAAACACACCACTGATTGTAGGGGATTGTCTCTTCGGGTTTTTGGGGTCGTGTTTATGCTGATGGTTGTGTCCTTGTAACCTTTGTTATGAAAGGTGTCAACTAGTGTTCTGAGACATTTATTTCTGTCTTCTGGGTCCGACCTAATTTGGTGGTATCCAGAGGTGGACTGACAACTCATGGGGCCCCGGGGCAATAGGGGATCATGGGGCCCCTGTGTCCTTGCCCAAACTCAAAAAAGCCTATGAAAAATGTACCAGGGGCATCTCATGGGGCCCCCTACTGACCCCGGGCCCTCGGGCAGTGCCCTAGTTTTCAAATGGTCAGTCCGCCCCTGGTTGTATCTGATGGCCTGGCTGTGTATGATGGCCATTCAGTGTGTTTGGGGTGGAAGCTGGAACTGTAGAGATAATTGCATTTGTCAGTGGCTTTCCTGTGTATAGAGGTGTGCAGCTTGTCATCCCTGCTGGATACTGCAAAGTTAGGAACAGGGGCGACTGACAACTCATGGGGTCCCCGGGCAATAGGGGATCATGGGGCCCTGTGTCCTTGCCCAAACTCAAAAAAGCTTATGAAAAAGGTACCAGGGGCATCTCATGGGGCCCCCTACTGACCCTGGGCCCTTGGGCAGTACCCGAGTTTGCAAATGGTCAGTCCGCCCCTGGTTAGGAAATGACCTCAAGCATGATGGTTTTGACAAAGAAGATGTGTCCTTTGAAACCTCTTACTGCCCCCTCCTTGCCCTCCCCCTCCTCTCTCTCTACAATGTTTGGAGATCCAGGAGGCAGTGTCAGCAGTGTTAGCTATTAGCAGTGTTTGACTTCGCTATGCTGGCTGGGGGATTCTAAATTATTACCTACTACATACACTTGGAATTGTTTCTATGGTGCGATCTGCAACAAAGTTGTTTGTCAAGAGTTTACACTGTACCAAGATGACAAGGCAGTGTCAAGGGTGTTGACCATTAGTGGAGCTTGACAGCTGTCAAACTCACTCCTTCCTTATGCTGGCTGAGGGATTCTGAATGGTTACTACTTCACACACTTGGAATTGCTTCTATGTTGCGATCTGCACCAGAGCTGTTTAGCAAACATTCTACATATGAGTGTACCATTTTTTAATTGTTCAATAAAACTACATGTACTGCTGCCGGAGATCCCGCGCTGCTGTTCTTTTGGTGTTTTTTTTCAGACTGTTTCTGGATCTTCCCGGGTCTATTGGTAGCTGCAGGATCTTTTGGGCATTTTTCATTTCATCTGCTCCCCCCATCTCCACAGACTATTGGACATTCATACTTGAAGGCTAGGACTTGTAGTGCGCTAGATTGGTTTGTGATTGTTCAAGCATGATGGAGGGGACTCCTGGAGAAACTCAGCCTTAAAGGATAAGTTTATTTTTTGACAAAAAATATTAAATGCACATTTTTTTGCATGTAAAAAAATCTGCATTTATTATTTTTTGTTTGTGGAGCCTGTAAAGCATTGCACCAGCTATCAGCAGATCGTTGGTGCCATGCAGGTCTCCCTCTGACGTACATCCCATACAAGCAAGCAGATACTACTGACAGGAAGGCTCAATGAACACTGTGGTAGTTCTTTAACTGCTAGCCTACAGGGCACTTACACCCCCTTCCTGCCCAGGCCAATTTCCAGCTTTCAGCGCTGTCAAACTTTGAATGACAATTGCACGGTCATGCAACATTGTACCCATATGAAATTTTTATCATTTTTTTGAGACAGATAGAGCTTTATTTTGGTGGTATTTAATCACCTCTGGGATTTTTATTTTTTCTTAAAAAAAACAAATACCACTGAAAAATTTGAAAAAAAAAATTTTTTTTCTTAGTTTTTGTTATACAATTTTTGTAAATAAGTGATTTTTCTCCTTCACTGATGTGCGCTAATGAGGCTGCAGTGATGGGCACTGATAGGCTGCACTGATGGGCACTGATGAGGAGGCACTGGTAGGTTGCACTGATGGGCATTGACAGGCATCACTGATGGGCACTGAAAGGCAGCACTGATACATGACACTGATATATGGCACTGATAGGCGGCACTGATAAGCAGCACTGACTGGCACTGATAGGCGGCACTGACTGGCACTGTTAGGCAGCACTCACTGGCACTGTTAGGCGGCGCTGACTGGCACTGATAGGCGGCACTGACTGACACTGATGCGCACTGATAGGCAGCACTGACTGGCACTAATAGGCGACACTGAATGGCACTGATAGGTGGCACTGATTGGTATTGATAGGTGGCACTGATTGGCAGCACTGATGGCACTGATTGGCATTGATAGGTGGCACTGACTGGCACTGATGGGTGACATTGAAAGGCAGCTCAGATGGGCACTGATATGTGGCATAGATGTGCACTGATATGCACTGATATGTGGCATTGATGTGGCATTAATGGGCACTGGCACGTGGCAATGATGGGCACTGGCACTGATGAACACTGACAGGTGGCGCTTCTGGGGCCACACTGATCATCAGGGCACACTGATCATCAGTGCCCTGATGATCAGTGTACATGTCCCCTCCGTGGAAAGCCGATTACCGGCTCTCCTCTCCTCTCGAGCTGTCAGCGTGACAGCTCGAGAGGAGAGAAATGCCAATAATCGGCATTTCCCTGTTTACATGTGATCAGCTGTGATTGGACACAGCTGATCACATGACCGAGCCGAGATCTTTGGCTCTTTCCGTGATCCGCTGTGTCCGAGGGACACAGCGGACCGGCGATCTCCGCGCTCCCTGAGCCACGCATGCACTGTGAGAATGGTAGGACGTCATATAGGGCGGGCGGAAGGTGGTTAAAAACCACAAGCTGACAGCCGCAACGGCTGGCGGGACTTGTAGTTTTCCCAGTCACAGAATGCTCTGAATGAATGATGCAGCCAAGCGGGTGGAGCCCCATCCGGCCAAATTTTGACAAATTTTGACAAAAATTGACAAATTTAAATTGTGACAGCTAGCAGGAAGAAGATCCCCTGCTAGCTGTCACAGCCGGGATCAAGAAGGATCATGTTACACGTTACACCTCGAATATGGGTGTATCATGTAACATGTTATGAAAGGTGAACTTATCCTTTAACTCTTGCAGACAATGCTACTTCTTCACGTTTATAAAGAAATTTCATTATGTAAATGATATTGGCTGTTATTTTTAAATTTTTTATGTATGTACCAAGATTGTTTTGTGCTATTACTGTGTTTAAACAGTTAAAAAAAAAAAAATTATATATATATATATATATATATATATATATGTATATATATATATACACACACACGAGGGGCGTTCAAGTCAAACTGGGACGTTAGAGTTTATTTAATAAAATAATAAATTTCAAGGAGTAGAAACTGCATTTATTTTTCGACACATTCCCCTGCTATGTGTATACACTTATACCAGCATTTAACTAATGCCTGGAAAGCTTCGCCATAGAAAGACTTGTCAGTATGCCTGAACCATCCTAGGGCAGCCTGCTTCAATTCCTCATCATTGTGTTCACCGTTCCCACAGAAAGATTCATCTCTTGTGCAATTTTAGGACAGGTTATGCATCAATTCTCCAGGATCAGGTCTTCCACACACTGATTGTTCACAGGAATGACTGCTGTGGGCTGGGAACCACCATGGTCGGGATCATCACTGACGGACGTACTGCCATCTTTGAAACATTTACACCATTCAAATATCTTACTGTGGCTGAACATCTCATCACTGCATTGTGGTTAAAGTCTTCAGTAGATATCCACGGGTTTTATGTCTTCATTCACAAGAAACCTCATCACCACACGCTGGTCCATGCACTAACACTGTTGTCTGCCATCTTGATTAATGGTCTCTAGACTGGCCCGCATCATGCGAGTCGCCTATCAGTAATAGGACACACTTGCCACTTACTATTGCTTGTATATATATATACAGTGTATACACTATATGCTTTTCAGCTTATCTTACTGGAAAGCAACTTAGCAACCTTTACACCAAGAGCATCCATTCACATGAAAGTCTCCCCTTTCACACCAGAGTCCCCTTTTTTACATCAATGTCCCTCCCTTCTCCCCAGAGTCCCCCTAACCACCCCGGCTCCCCCCCCCCTTCATATCAGAGACTTCCTTTCTCACCCAAGTCTTCCTCTTCAAACTAGAGACCCCTACCCACCCTCACACCAGAGCCACTCCATATGTGGCTTAAAAAATAAATAAATAAATAAATAATAATAAAAAAGGACCCTACTACATGTACAAACAACAAATAACATACACATATGTGGTATTGCTGCGATCACAGGAGCAGGAGAATTTATTTTGGGCTGTTTTTTTGTTGGTAGGTTAAGATAATAGCAAGACATATGCAGCTACATTTTTAAAAGTGATTCTTTTTTACTATTTTGTGCCAGTTATCCTTTGCTATAATAATGAAAAAAAATTAAGGTATCCATTAGCATTTGCCACCAAATGAAAGCCTAATTTGTGCTGAAAAAAACACAAGGTATAATTCACCTAAATGCAAGTAATTGTGATGATATGTATTACTAAGACATGTCAAAGTTGCAAAACTGGGTTCAGGAGTTAGGATTTATTTCATCTCCTGTCACGAAGGGGTTAAAGAAAGGGGAACAGATGTGTAGGTACCTGGAGAGGTCTGCTTTAACATACAGTATAAGTGGCTTTTAATATCACTGCTTTCCTTTAAATCACAGGGGCATCACATTGTAAAAGCAAGTAGTAGATAATACACCTCTTTCAAAAAGAAGACATACAGGTACTATGGATTTTCGATTACAAATACAAGCCATTATTAACAGGATGTTGTTGCTTTCCATTTAAGGTACAAATCAGACATTGTTAGATATCACAGTGCATTGAAGGGTTTAAGTGTATTGCTTTCTGGAAAGGTCAAGATGTTTATTAATAAAAATGCCTGAACCATGCGACAGCAAGCTCTAGATTTTTGTCTGTTTTGTTTTCCACAGAGATTTGAAAAAACAATAGCCTTTTTTACTCTCTGCTTAAAATGACTTATTTTGGTCTGTTATATTTTTAAATACAAAAACTATAAAAATGTTAAATAATTTTGTATTGAAATACCAGCATTTGGCTCCTGTTTGTGGCGTAGTCTCATTGACAGAGTCTGACAGACGATGCCACCTGTTAAACTCTGCAAGCCAAATTAACCTTGCAAGCCATGTGCGTAGTACCCGCTAGTGTTGGTAGAAAGTTAGGAAAATGTAATGGCTCACTCAGTAGTTATAGTGAGCACGTCTTAGTAGGGGTCAAGCCCAGGTTAGGCTGGATGACTCAGCAGGTTGGGCCTCTATCACCTCCCCCTGGTTCTGGAGGTCTATGGAAGCTTCCAGAAGCTAGTGGGCGGAGGGGTAGAGACCTGGATTTGCATATTCATGGGAGACTGACCAATCCCAGGTAGGAGGTCCTGCCAGTGTGGGAAGACCAGCCCATAAATATGAAAGAGCCAGCCAGCAAGGGGAGTCAGGTGGAAGATAGAGGAGTTAAGTGCTGCTGTGTAGCCTGGAAGGGGGACCCAGAGAATGGGGGTTCTGCCTCCAGGCTGGAGGTTGGAAGAATGGAAAGGAATCTTACAGAGGGAGCCTTACAGTCCACAGGGGAAGGGCAGCCTGCAAACAAGGACAGAAACTGGCTCAGTGAGAGGGCTGGACAATGTTTACCCAGAGCTACAGGATACAAGAACAGTCTGAGTACCTCTGCACCCCTGGGGCCTACAAGAGAGAGGGCTGCTGGGTGCAATACTTAACCAGTTCTCCATGGAACATTGCTGCATGCCTGTCTTCTTGCTCTAGGATACTCTTCAAAAGGCAGCCAGGTAAATGGGCATTCCCCAGCTGGGGTCTGAAGAGATTTCACTTAGACGGGACCAGGTGCTCCTCAAAGAGACTGTGCTATTGATCAATTAGGAGACTGTGCCTAGACTAGAAAGTCCAGGATCCTACCTCTTTGTACAGAATCAGGATGTTTGTCCTAAAAGTAATTCTTGAAAGTCAATTTGGGCATCCCATATACCCCTAGATCCTATCCAAGTTGTTTATCCTGCCCTTTTGCCACCCATGTGAAATGGCCCCTAAAGTAAGCCTGTTACAAACCTAGGCAATTCAAACTGAGTGTTGAAATAAGAATAAGCATTGGTTGCCACTGGTAAAACTACTGATCAAAATGACCAGTAGACTGAGGACACTGGACTATGTTACTACATAACCTACTAAAACTTTAAACTAATGGCCATACACAGGATAAGAAAAACGTACAAAAATTTCTGTACGAGGAAAGATTGGCCAATTATCTGATCGTTAGTATAGTGCTCTCGACAGCCGATTCTGACTTTTCAGGACAACAAAAACTGAGGATGCAAGCTACAGAATCTTTATCGTACGTGAACACAACATCCGATTTTCGTTTGTACATTAATTGTGTATAGAAATTGTATGAAAATAATTGAGTAGAAAAAAATGAGCATGATCAGAAGCGTAGAACAAGCCTACACTTCCTCTTCTACATCACTAGTACAGTACAGTAGCTACGTTTACCTACATTTGCCTTTGTCATCCGAGAATTTTTTCTTACAAGTCAATACTATTCCAACTACATCATGATATGCACTTTTGTGGAAAATTAGACGATTGGCCGTCTGATTGTCTCATAGTGTGTACTTGGCTTAATGGAAATCCTACTTCTAGTACATTCTTTGTGGATTAGTAGAAGAGGGTTTTCTATGTTTGTTTCCCACATTAAAAGTTCTTACCCATTTAGGTTTCAAAGCCTTTAGTCAGTGTCTAGAGCCACCAATACAGCACCTTCACCTCCATTCACAGAGCTTTGCAATGCTGGAGAGCCATGGCAGGTTGTGTCACATTATTCTGTGGTGACATTGCCAGGGCTGGCAGCGGTGCCGTCACATTATTAGGGTGTTTGCAGATCATTACTTAGGCTTCTCCTCATAATACACTTTCACAAGGTTTCCCTCCACCATGAACTGAGCAAGGAGGTAAAGGGAATCATACACTTACTGGTCTAATTGGATACACATTGGAAATATTTTATAGGTTACATTACATTATACAGTGTTTATATAGCGCCAAAGGGTTTGCTCAGCGCTTTACATTAAAGTGGGGGGACAGTACAAGAGACAATACAGTAACAATACAATACACAAGGGGTTCGAGGGCCCTGCTCTTTCGAGCTTACAATCTAGGAGGGAGGGGGTAGAGGTACAGGAGGAAATGGCTGTGGGGGATAGAGTTGTAGGAGGAGTGGAGGAGAATAGCTGTTAGGTGAGGGTGGTGTAGGCTTCCCTGAAGAGATGGGTTTTCAGGGTGCACCTGTAGGTGAGGAGGGTAGGTGACAGTCTGATGGATTGGGGTAGGGAGTTCCAGAAGATGGCGGAAGTCCTGGAGAAGTCCTGCAGTCGGGCGTGGGAGGAGGAGACCAGGGAGCTAGAGAGTAGGAGGTCCTGTGAGGAGCGAAGGGCACGGGTAGGATGGTATTTGGGTATCAGGTCAGTGAGGTAGTTTGGGGCAGCATTATGGATGGCTTTGTATGTCAGAGTTAGTCATTTGAATTTAATGCGTTGGGCAATCGGGAGCCAGTGAAGGGATTGGCCAAAGTGGAGCGGCCGCTGAGTTCAGGATAGACTGGAGTGGGGATAGGGTTTGTCGGGGAAGGCCAGTGAGAAGGGAGTTGCAGTAGTCTAGGCGTGAGATAATAAAGGAGTGTACGAGTTGTTTAGTGGTATCTGGGGTGAGGAACAAGGTTTAACCTCATTGTATATTATTTTGGTTAATCTAAAGAAGATTGTACATGAATTGTACCATACAATTTTAAAGTTTATGGCCAGCTTTAGGGAGTGCTTTGCACACTGCTCAGCATAAAGTCCACGGAAGTCCATATCCTATTTTATGCTTTGTGACAACTTGGGGGTTGTTTACCTCATTGGTAGTGCTTTGCAGTGAGTTCAGTCCATGCCCGATATGCCTTTTCAGGGCTTGTTGGCCCACTTTTATTTAAAACAAAAGGAAAATTCCAGCAAACAGTTTCCCATGCAGGGGGTTCCACCATCAATACAAACAGAAACAACATTCAGCCTCATGGCTCTTTTGCTCAGGCCTCGTGCTTTGGTCTTCCTAACCATCTTACACAATGTCTTAGTGCTTGTGCACAAACATTGTACCTCTCTCAGCTTTCTGTCTCTTTCCTGCAGCTCCCTGCTGCTTTCTCTCTTGGGCTCAGGCCTTTGTCTATCCTGTCCTGGACAGCAAGGTGCAGTCATGCACACCTCTCTGCTCCACACACACAGATTCCACGGGAGAGTGGAGCCCACTTGGGCTTTTTGCTCAAAAATGTCCAAAAATTCAGGTTTGCTGCGGTTTACCACGTTTTGCCATGTTTTTCAGTGTTAGAGCATTTTTACAGCTAAAAAACTCCTCTAGAAACCCACTAGTTCTGGGGGGGTTTTTCCAGCCAAAACATGCCCCTGCCAAAAAAATGTTGATTACAGTCTATGTGTGCATGGTCACATAGGATAACATGCTGGGGAGTTTACTGGCTATAGAAAAAAAATGCAAAAAGCCAAAAACAGCAGCTGAAAAAACATTCAGTGTGCATGAGGACTTATCCTGACTCTCCTAGGAACCCAGTACACACCTGTACCATCAGTGTGCCTGTTCTGTAGCCCTGGTTCACATATATGCGTTCGTGCGGGCCGCATTTTGCAAGGGCATGAGAGCCCATTCATTTGAATGGACACCCGTGCACAAGGAAACGCAGGGAAGAAGCCCCTGCACTTGTTTGGAAACTGCAGCCCGCACAGGAACCTTGGTTCCCAGTGCCGTTGCGATTTCCAGTGCAGTCGGCGTGCCATTAGAATTAATGGCACCCACCCGTGGGTCCGCATTCTTCTGTGTGGGTGGTGGATTTTTGTGAGGATCTGCAGTGGCACCACCCGCACATATGTGAACCTAGCCTTACAAAACCTTGCCTTTTTATACCATGGCAGCACCTACCGCCACAGTGTCCCTGAGCTGCTGTAAATAATTATGTATCAGTGTCAGTTGTTTTTGTGAATGTCAAAAAAAGAATTGTTGAGGACAGCTGTGGAGGAGCCTCATTTTTTTATAGGCACCTGTCAAGAATATCAATGTTTATGGTGTTATTGGGAGTAATGGCTACTTCTGCTGTTTGTGACACAACAATGTTTATGCAAAGATAAGACCCCAGCAGACATTTAAAGTGAAACTAAACTCTCCTATTCACCAAAGATGGTGTCATCTTTGATTCTATTTATTTGATTCTATTTCTATCTGCAATTGACCTTGGAGCTGTACATGTGATCGGCTATGACACCAGCCATTTGGGGGCTTGAAAGATCAGTTGAAAGCTGACATAATCACACTGTTGGCAACTGTGCCAGTTATCACCAGAAGCATTCCTTCAATGTAAAATAAACTGTGCATACACTAGTAGGCAGAATGTAAATGAAAACACTGCAAAAAACAACATTGGTATGTTTGATTAAAGGCTTAGTTCACCTTTCTGACCATGTTTCATGTTAAACTCGTATTTAGGATGTAACATGAAACATGATCACATTTCCCAACTTCCAACCCTCAAACCGCCCCACTTACCTGAATCACAGGATGGTTCTCCCTGCAGCATCCTGGGGATATTTGAACGTAGTAGAGCTGTAATGTGGCTCTGCCAATGCTGCCACATCATCTATTCACAGGTCTATTCACCAGGATCTGTGAATGGAAAGGCAACAAGTCCCATCATGCCTACTCAAGTGTTGTGACCTCACCACATTTGTAGTTTATTGTTTACTTCTTCCAGTCCTATAACAGTAGGTCTGTACTTCCATATGAACCTGGAGCTGGAATATAAACAATGCAGGAGCTTGCGCTGATCATGGTCGCAAAATTCTACAGGCTTCACTGCAAAGGTGTAATAAATTTTAAAAAATTTTCTTTTTAATAATGTGGGTGCATTTATTAATATTTTTGCAAAAAATGTGTAATGCTTACCCCTGGTAAAGCCGCTTGATATGTCGGATACTCTGTTCTTTTTCCCATGATTCTGCAAGCAGCTGTGCACTCTCTGATACACCTGATTGGGCTGAGGATATAGATGCAAACACGTGTGTGTATAAATACCCCCAATCATAGCATCACATATACATCAGAACATGACACAGATCTGTTTGAGTTTTAGTCAAATATATTGTAATTGGCGTGAGCAAGGAGACGTTACAGTATACCTGGGAATACACAGTATGTACATCAGAAAGAATGACTATATTGAAATGGGTTTACCACCAAATATAAAAAAAAACAGCAGTTAACATTCAAACATTAGCAAACAGAAATATTGTAGTGATTAACTGAGATGATTAGCAAGCAGCAGCAATGAACGCTTAATTATACACCTCTGTCTTTAACCTACACCTAGCTAAGGGGTCGAGAGGACCTATAGGTAGTTACTACAGCAACAGTCAGCAGTCAGTAGTCCACCTGTACTAAACCTTCTGCTGGCCATCTTCTTGGGGCCCAAAATCTTGTATTGGAGTGCACTGGGTAGTTTCCCTTTAAGGGTTGGTGAATACAAAAGTCAAGTGTTCCTAGCAATCAACTCTCTCCCTCTGTTAGGTTGCAGTGTATGGTTGTCCAGTCCTGTACAAGCAGAGGCTGTCTGTACCATGCCAGGTACAAAAGGCTTCCCTTGTTCTCTCCAGTGGT
This sequence comes from Staurois parvus, assembly GCF_062004578.1. Classification (NCBI taxonomy): domain Eukaryota; kingdom Metazoa; phylum Chordata; class Amphibia; order Anura; family Ranidae; genus Staurois; species Staurois parvus. The sequence continues at coordinate 22,319,723 of NW_028317941.1, forward strand.
ATACTCAGCATTCTGCTCTTTTATGGACAGCAGGCTCCCCACAGTCTAGGTCACAATCCAAGGCTGAAGGATAGAATCTGCTCTGCTTACAAATAAAGATCGAACCAAAAAAAGACAGCTTTCTTCCTCCTTCAATTCCTGAAAAAAAAAGCCTGGTACACATGGGCCGAATACTGGCTGAATATCGGTTGGTATCGGCTGGTATCAGCCGCTTCAACAGAAATAGGCCAACATTCTGTCATGTGTACAGCAGCCTGTCCGACAGAACGCCTGGCTTCTGTCAAACAGGCGTACTGGAAAAAGGGCTGCTGACTGGCATAGGACAGCTGGATTCTGTCAGCAAGACAGAATCCAGCCACTCAGCTAGCCATTACTTGTCAGCAAGATTAGCTTTAGCCACTTACCCCCGTCAGTAAGGCAGATCCCAGCCACCTAGCCAGTTTCTAACTGTCAGTAAGGCAGACTCCAGCCATCCAGCCGGTGATTACCTGTCATTTGGGTTGGATTTGTTGCTAGGCCACATAGGCCATGGGCTTGGGTGCTGTATTGCCGATCCTGTCTGTCCTACAGGATATAGGACACTCTGCAGAATGGAATAAGGAGTTTTGTGCTGGAACACTGACTGTTCAAGCACTGGGCAGTGTCCCAGCTGGCATCATATGGAAGCAATTTAGATTAATGCTTGCCCTGATGCAGAGCAGTTATAGACCTTTGGTCAGTATGGGTGCCCCCTGGGAAATTAAATCCCTGTGTTTCTCCCTAGGTCATCACATGACTAGAGGGGAAAGTTTACAAAAGTAAGTGGCGGAGGGGAGAATCTGCACACAGCAAACTGCAAGTGCCCAACTGTCAGCCTGCTACAGTGCTCTCACGCTGCTCCACAGTGCTCCCTTCCTGGAAAAACCCTTCCCGCCACTTGTGGTGCCCTCAGCCACAAACAATACCCCCACAGTGTCACCCTGAACCCCCCACCTGCCTGCTGCTGAGTCCCCAGGTCCCCACAGTGCCCTCCAAAGGGAGTCTATACTGGCTGTGCATCTTCCCAGCCATCTCCTGCATGCAGTCTCTGGGCTGACACTTTCACTGTGATTGCCTACCATAGCTGTTAATCATTTGACAGATGGAGGGAAGAGTGTTGTATGTACCATTCATACATAACTTTACACATTTGTGCTTTTTTTTTGTAGTAGTACATTTAAAACGTTCTTCTTATGACAAAAATAAATTTAACGCCTTTACAAAAGGGATAAATTGCAGAGTAAAATTTGTGCTTTTGATGAGTTACTATACACAGTAATTTCTCAGATGAAATAACACATTTTGGTTAGCATCATGCTAAAGCCCATTTCTAGGTTTAATGTTATCTGGAATAAGGAATAATGAATCCACCGCTGCTTCCCATATTATTGATTCATACCAAAATAATTTGCTGACTTGCAGTTTTGTTCCTTTCTCCTTAAATAAGTCTGGGAAACTTTATAAAATAATTTTAGAAAAAAATGGGAAAAATGGCAGGCAGACAATTTATATTGGCATATTGCTCTTTAATGGGAACTAAAAGCAGCAGGAAGCTTCAAGCTTTTCCAGTGACTCAGGCTGCTAAACAAAGCCTCTTTGGAGGATTTGAAAAACCCTGAAATATGAAAAAAGATCTAGCCTGCAGGAAGGTTATGTGAGTGGGTGCATTTTAAAAGACAAGTAGCTGTAAAGAAATGTCTGAAAACTCCACAGGCCAGTCAAAGTAACTTCATATAAATTACAGGGAACACGTCCATCAGCTCTTGGTTATGTAATGTGTTGAATGGCTATGTATCTAAGTGCATATAATGTATTCTAAAATATGGATCAATTAAAAATATTGTTGTGATTACAGCCAGATAAGGAGACACATCATTTTAATGAACCTAGAAAAAATTATCATATTTTCTAGGGAAAATCTTTCAAATTTTCTACTGTTATTACATTTTAATCTAAATCTGAAATGGCCATGATCAAAAGCTTACATACCCTGGAATGTTTGGCCTTGGTACAGACACACAAGTTAAAAGGGCAATTAAAGGTAAATCTGTGGCTTTTTAAATTGCAATTAGTGTCAGTGTATAAATAGTAAATTACTTTGTTAGCTTTTACGTGGAAGCACTGAGCAGGCTATATACTGAGTCACGGGAAGCAGAAAAGAACTCTCAAAAGACCTGCGGAACAAGGTAATGGTTATGTAAATGTAATGTAAAGGTAACTTTATAAAGATGGGAAAGGATATAAAAAGATATCCAAAGCCTTGAATATGCCAATCAGTACTGTTCAATCACTTATTAAGAAATGGAAAGTTTAGGGATCTCTTGATGCCAAATCAAGGTCAGGTAGACCAAGAAAGATTGCAGCCTCAACTGCCAGAAGAATTGTTCAGGATACAAAGAAAAACCCACAGGTAACCTCAAGAGAAATACAGGCTGCTCTGGAAAAAGACAGTGTGTTTTTTTAACCAGTTCCCAACCACTCTATAGTCGAAGGACGGCTACAGATCGGTTGTCTAGTTCTGGGATGACGTCCATGGACATCATTCCAGAACATGCCCCCCTGTGCGCCCCCAGCAGCGCGCACCCGGCGTCGCCGGTGATCGCTGTGTCCTACGGACACAGCTGATCATGTGATGTGGTAAACGGCCAATCACAGTGCCCTTTTACCACGTGATTAGCTGTGTCCAATGACACAACAGATCACCGGGTAAATACAGTTGCCGGTTATTGGCTGCACTTTCCTGCCGAGAACCAGCAATTGTCACCGAAGGGATCAGCAATGATCATCAGGGCACTGATGATCAGTGCCCTGATGATCAGTGCCCATCAGTGTCACCCACCTGTGACCATCAGTGTCACCCACCTGTGCCACCCACCTGTGCCCACAAGTGCTACCCACCTGTGCCCATCAGTGCCACCCAGCAGTGCCGCCCATCAGTGCCACCTATCAGTGCAGAATCATCAGTGGTTAAGGAGCACAATACGACAATACTTGAACAAAAATGAGCTGTATAGCCAAGTTACCAGAAAGAGGTGCCAATGCCACAAAAAAAGCTTGGTGAGGAGTTTCAAGGTGTTGTCGGGCATATTATAACTGGGCTTTTTTGTGGTATTGGTGCAGTAAAGGCTTCTTTCTGGCAACTCGACTTTGCAGCTAATTTTTGTTCAAGTATTGTTGTATTGTGCTCCTCATAAAAACCCTGCTGTCTTTTCTCCACAACAGTCTGTATTTCTCTTGAGGTTACCAGTGGGTTTTTCTTTGTATCCCGAACAATTCTTGTGGCAGTTGTGGTTGCAATCTTTCTTGCTCTACCTGACATTGGCATGGTATCAAGAGATCCTTGAACTTTCCATTCTTTAATAAGTGATTGAACAGTACTGAGTGGCATATTCAAGGCTTTCGATATCTTTTTATATCTTTTTTGCCTTCTTTATAAAGTTCCATTTCTTTGTTATTCAGGTCTTTTGACAGTTCTTTTCTGCTTCCCATGGCTCAGTATCTAACCTGCTCAGTTCATCCACATTGGAGCTAACAAACTCACTGACTATTTATACACAGACACTAATTACAATTTAAAAGGTCACAGATGTGGGAAATTTACCATATTTTTCTCTCCATAAAACGCACCTGACCATAAGACGCACCTAGGTTTTAGAGGAAGAAAACAAGAAAAAAAATATTCTGAACCAATGGACTGCAGACATAGTACAGGAGATGACCAGAGACAGCAGACATAGTACATGAGATGACCAGAGACTGCAGACATAGTACAGGAGATGACCAGAGACTGCGGACATAGTACAGGAGATGACCAGAGACTGCAGACATAGTACAAGAGATGACCAGAGACTACAGACACAGTACAGGAGATGACCAGAGACTGCGGACACAGTACAGAGGTGACCGGAGACTGCGGACATAGTACAGGAGATGACCAGAGACTGCGAACAGTACAGGAGATGACCAGAGACTGCAGACAGTATAGGGGATGACCAAGAGACTGCGGACAGTATAGGGGATGATTAGAGACTGCGGACAGTACAAGGGATGAACAGAGACTGCGGACAGTACAGGGGATGACCAGAGACTGTGGACAGTGCAGGGGATGACCAAGAGACTGTGGACAGTACAGGAGATGACCAGAGACTGCGGACAGTACAGGAGATGACCAGAGACTGCAGACAGTACAGGAGATGACCAGAGACTGTGGACTGTATAGGAGATTACCAGAGACTGCGGACACAGTACAGGAGATGACCAGAGACTGCGGACAGTATAGGGGATGACCAAGAGACTGCGGACAGTATAGGGGATGACCAGAGACTGCGGACAGTACAGGGGATGACCAGAGACTGCGGACAATACAGGGGGTGACCAGAGACTGTGGACAGTGCAGGGGATGACCAAGAGACTGCGGACAGTGCAGGGGATGACCAGAGACTGCGGACAGTACAGGAGATGACCAGAGACTGCGGACAGTACAGGAGATGACTGCTTTACCTTGGGAGAGGGAGGGGGAGCGGGTACCTGAATTTGACAGGTACCCGCTCCCACTTCTGCGGAGTTGTCCTCCCTTTAATATGGGTACCCGGCTGCCCAGTACGCATGCACGAGAAGTGCTGCACTTTGTGATTGGTCCAGCGTCTTCTGGGACCTGTCATGTGTCCCAGAAGACGCCGTACCATTCACAAAGCGCAGAGCTTCTCGCTCATGCGCACTGGGCACCCTGCTGTCAAGCCGAGAGCCCACACTAAAGAAGCTGGTGCGGGAAGACTGCGCAGTGCTGGACCGAGGAACAGGTAAGGTCCTGCTGCAGAGCTGAGCGGCCGGACCGGTATTCTGACATGGCGGCGGTGGAAATACTGGACTGGCCGCTCCATAAGACACACTGACATTTTCCCCCCTTTTTTGGGGGGAAAAAAGTGCATCTTAGGGAGCGAAAAATACGGTAATTGCCATATTAACCCGTATGTGTCACCTTGTACGTCTGTACCAAGGCCAAACATTCCAAGATTTGTAATCTTTTGATTAAGGCTATTTGGGTGATTTCTTGTTATCACTATGATTCAAATAGGAGCCAAACAACTATGTGATAATATATGGCTTCATTTGATTACTATCCTTAAATGAAAGACAGTTTTTTGGCATGATCAGTCATATGTTTAATGTAAATGCCCAAATTTCATGATTTCTGCCAGGGTATGCAAACTTTTTAGCACAACTGTATATTAAACTTGTTCAAAAGAGTAGGCCTCCGAAATAATTGGTTTAGGATTTACAACTCCAGTTAACACATAAAAGCAGAACACTGGTAAAATAGAAATAATCAATTAGAAACGTTTAACAGATTATACAGTCATGAGTAGTAAGCTTCAACCATTTAAATGCAACACCAGCAGCAAAAGGAGGAAGAAAAGGCTTGATGACTCATCAGCTCCCTCCAGATCACCAGTGCCTCAATGGGGAATGCAGACAATTATGTAAACGTATACTCTGCTATGAATAGATATAACTAGAGATTGCGACTTGAGTCCTGTAATGTTCAAAGTTCCTGATATGGTGGTATTCATTGTCTTCTGCTAGCAATGGTGGGGGCCCATAAACAGTAGGGAATACCGGTTATTCAATGAAATTAAACAGGTAAACTGTGGTACTGATCAAAGAAAAGATCTCCTGGTACTGAGGTAAAAAGGTATCTGCCATGGCAATTAGGGCCTTGTCTTGTGACAAAAGCATTTATATTTCTGTTGCGGCCATTAAAGTTTTTGTCATATGGGGTCCTGTGATTTCTATTTACTCTCCCTTGTCATTACTGTGTCCTGTAGTAATGTGGGGGCTGGTGGAAGGAACCACAGAGCACAAAGAAAGACCAGGTACCATACACTCCCACAAATGTCAGATGCAGAAAATTCTTCAAACTGCATAGTTCTTCCAAAGAGCAAAGAAAGGCTCCTGTAAGACAGTCTAAACAAGAGCATCCAGTTACTATGTGACATACAAGCCTTTTGAAATGAACAAACAATTTCCTTTACCTTCCCTAAATGAGCAAATTCCTCTTTCGTTTGGGTATGACATGCTTCCCCTCCCAGACACTGCAGATCACAGTGGGTGGGTTTCAGAAACACAGGCAGTCCTGTCATTCCAGAAAGCATTGGGCAGGACTAGTTATGGCCATAGGCTTGTGAATAAGCAGTGCTGATAGCCATGCCCCTGCAATATTTTGTTCACCCCACTGAAGTACAAATAGGCACAGCTTACATGAGAGCAGCAACTCTGCCCTGAATTCAAGTGCAATGCAGTAATATTGCCACACTATCACAGGAAGCTTCATTGACAGGCTAAACAGGTATGTTTAGGACTTTGGAACAAAGGGAAAGTGCTGCAGAGCACATTTTTTTCATGGGAGGCCATAGTTCTATGTTGATTTTGTACTTTGCAAATAGATTTTTTGTCAAGTTTTTTTACTCTACTAAAAGAGTCACTTTAAAGTTAGCAGATACATATAAATGCCACTTTTTCTCACCTTCCCTTAGCCCCCTGGATATCTTGTTCACCCATGAAAGCGAAAAGAAGAAGATCCATCTCAACTCTAATTTGCCCTGATAGAATTTTATACAGGGCTAAAGACTCACTCTCCATCCCCGAGTAACAGCCCTTTGATCTGTGATTGGTTGCTCAGGCACCCAGTGCTCAATCCCCCGAGGAACAGTCAGATGCTTCAGATGCATAGAAATACAGGTGAAACTCGAAAAATTTACTGCCGCATTGAGACAGCAATTGCTGCAAAAGGGGCCCAAACCAAGTACTGAGTACATATGCATGCTTATACTTTTCAGAGGTCCGATATTGTTCTATGTACAATCCTTGTTTTATTGATTGCATGTAATATTCTACTTTTCTGAGATTGTGGATTTGGGGTTTTCATGAGCTGTAAGCCATAATCATCACAATTATGACAAATCACGGCTTGAACTATCTTGCTTTGCACGTAATGAGTCTATCTCATATATTAGTTTCACCTTTTAAGTTGCATTACTGAAATAAACGAACTTTTGCACGATATTCTAATTTTTCGAGTTGTAGAAGTATTTCTCTCTATTCCAGGTAGCTGCATAAAAGCAGCAGGCGATAAATGTGAAGATAATTATATACTTTTGGGAAGAAGTGGTGTTGATTTAAAGCCATAGATCACTTTTACTAAAAAAAACTCTTATGCAGGTAAGGGACATAAAGTACTCAAATATTAAGGCACCTCAGAAAACTTAAAGATTTTGCTTAACTTCAAGAATCAATTTATAATTTGCAATAGAGAACCTAATGGACTTTATAGGCACTACAAACAGTTATTCATAAAATGTAACACTTTATTGAACATGCACAGAATAGTACATACACATATAAAACAAAAATTGTTACAGAATATACTCCAACCCTGCAACATATAAAAATATGATGAATGCACATTCACATATTAGTGGTATTTCCTACATTGACAAAAATATGCCGCAGACGTGGCAATACCTAAGAAGGGATACTCTTAAACTGATAATAGTAGTAATAGCTCAACATGTTTTGCAATGATATCGCTTCTTCAGAGCTGTAAGAAGACTTCTATATGGAGAAATATACAAAATCGTATTGATAACATAACAAAGAACAACTTACATACAATGCTATATCTACACATATCAAACCAGATGGTAATAGAGCAATTGTGATACCTCAAAATATGTACAGTACATCTGTATAGAGGCGATGGAAGGAAGCATCTGATAACACCATAAAGGGCCAACCAATGGGGGGATCCCAGTAACAGCGGAAGGGCAGGTCGCCTGCCCTATGACAGTGCCTGGTACATAATAATTATATGATGATTGATAGTAATATGATAAAGGCCTCCTGACCAAGTGGTACCAATATGGGTTAAGAGATAGCACTAACCTCCCCGCTACTGGCACGTGGTGTGGCCACTTGTTGATATCCTGATATAAAGACACCTGAATCAGCCTGAAGGGGCCAATGTGGTATGTAAAATTCTACATAACACATATAGGAAAGAAAAGAAAAGTATATCGAAGTTACATATGTAGGACACAAGAGCATCACTTGTCCCCAACTAGGACCCCATTAAATAAAGAAGTGAGTAACATAAGAAGAGGTGATGGATCCCATTTACATGGAAAGCAGAAGGCCCTGGAGAAACCCCCTAATGGTGATTAAATACTATTTCCTGTAAGGTAGGCTGGTGGTATAAATTAAGGTTTTACTGGGCAATAATTGTCCTCAAGCTAGTCATGTAGTGATCTATAAAGAAACCTTTATATGTATGATCACTTTGGGCCGTCTCATTGGTTAACACTAATCTCAGACTCATTGGAGCAAATAGCAATACTACTGTACCTATATAGGGATATCAGATATATGCTGACTGCCAAGATCCCAGGAGTGCTCAGGGACATAGAACGCCATCTCCATGCCATATATACACCTCAGAATTGCCCAGGAGTCCCAGACGCCATCGCCATGTCGTCATGAGCCGCTAACCACCCCTACTGTATATAGAGATCCCGACCTAGGATGCCCATGCCGTCAATGGCGGCACTTGACGTCACTGAGCCCGGCCATATATGACCATGCGCGTGCGCACTGGAGACTCCACCATGAAGATGGCAGAGAGCTCACAACCAACGGCGGCCATATTGGACACCATATCACTTTTACGCAAAGCATACAATAGAGCCTTGAGACAATTAAGAACTTCCCTCTTGTACCGACCCACCAAGCATGGTATTTCACAACAGGGTAAAGTTCATTACCAGATTTCCATCCCAACACCAGGCCCTACCTGAGGTCTTATAAAATCAATGGCATCTATTGTTAGAGAACCCTACTATTAAGAAATACATTAGCAACTACCCTGAAATTGTATTCAGGAAAGCTACATCTTTATGCGATAAACTCGCCAAGAGCCATTAAACACCACACTTGACACATACTCAAGCCCATTCTGGAGGGATGTTTAAATGCAATCAATGTAATCTATGCCCTTGGATCAAGTCCGGTACATTTTTTATTCTACCTAATGGGGAGACTTTTCATCCCAGATTTTGTGCAGATTGCAATACAGAAGGTGTGGTATACTTTATGACTTGTAAATGCGGGGCCTTCTATGTTGGTAAGACTGTAAGGAAGTTATGGTCCAGATTGAGTTATCATATTTACTATTCAGCTAATGGTAAAATGATCACTCCAGTTAGCAGGCATCAAGACCTTTATCATAGATTCGACACTACCATGATCTTATTCATGGTACTGGAAATTATTCCCAAAGATCCTAGAGGGGGTAATTGGGACAAATGAATATTGCAGAAAGAAGTGTTTTGGATTGAACGTTTCAATGCCACATGCCCGCCGGGCATCAATGAAACCTTATGCTATAAACCATTTTTATAATTTGTATTTAGTGGTGTTTAGGTTGTTGACTATTATGCTCCCATATTTTGTTTATCATTGCTATACTTATATATGTGTAACTGTGTATCTGTTCAAGATTTCTTTGTATTATGATATATGGCGCTGTGGCATAGTCGTGGCAATATCAATGTATTAAAGTGTTGCCATTGTAATGATTTTGGAAGCCTTTTTAATAGTAATAGATTTTTCTGTCCTTTTGGACTGTGTGGTGTGCATCTGCGTGGGGTGGGGGTTGGTCATCTGGTCCCTGCTGTGGGGTCTGTGATTGTTGAGCGGCTGGTGGCGCCGTGACCATGATCCTTGTATTCCCTGCATGGACTTGGCCATGGTTTTTTTGGTGCCAATTGCTTTCAGCAGTGGTCAGTGGTGTCCAATATGGCCGCCGGTGGTTGTGTGTGCACTCTCCGCCATCTTCATGGTGGAGTCTCCAGTGCGCATGCGTGGTTGTATATGGTCGGGCTCAGTGACGTCAAGACCCGCCATTGGCGGTGCGGGGGCGTCCTGGGTTGGGAACCCTATATATGGTAGGGGCGGTTAGCGGCTCATGATGGCATGGCAATGGCGTCTGGGACTTCTGGGCAATTCTGAGGTGTATATATGGCATGGAGGCAGCGTTCTATATCCCTGGGCACTCCTGGGACCTTGGCGGTCAGCATATATCTGATATCCCTATATAGGTACAATAGTATTGCTATTTGCTCCAATGAGTCTGAGATTAATGTTAACCAATGAGGAGATGGGCCCAAAGTGATCATACATATATTTGTTTCTTTATAGATCACTACAGGACTGGCTTGAGGACAATTATTGCCCAGTAAAACCTTAATTTATACCAACAGCCTACCTTACAGGAAATAGTATTTAATTACCATTAGGGGGTCTCAAATCTACATTTTTGGAATGAATTTACAAATTATTTTAAAAATATATGTTAAAATTACTTTTTTATATGTTAAAAAAAATCTGAAGAATAAATTTAAAAAATATATATTTTTTAAAAAATATTTCTTTTAAATAAATTCTTCAGATTTTTTTTAACATATAAAAAAGTCATTTTAACAAATATGTTTACATATATTTGTAACTGCATTCCAAAAATGTAGATTTGTGTTTTTGAAATATATTTTGAAATATATTGAATATGGCCAAAATTGTAGCATTTCAAAAATATGGCAATATATTTGGGAATAATATTTTAAAAATATATTTCAAATATATTTTTCTTCCATGTGGGTTATATTACTCACTTTACCTGCTGCTTTATTTAATGTCGTCCTAGTTGGGGACAAGTGATGCTCTTGTGTCCTACATATGTAATTTTGATATACTTTTCTTTCATGTATATGTTATGTATTTTATGAATTTTACATACCACATTGGCCCCTTCAAGCTGATTCAGGTGTCTTTATATCAGGATTTAAACTAGTGGCCACACCACGTGCCAGTAGCGGGGGAGGTTAGCACTATCTCTTAACCTATATTGATACCACTTTTTTTTTTGCGAGAAGAGAAGGGCTTGGATAAGAAAGTGTTGGAGAGAGATTTGATTTAAAATCTTTCATAGAGCATACCCAGTGTTTAATTTTGTTTATAAATCACCATCCCCAGTGTGTTCATCTTCTTCCGAAATGTCTTTTGGTGTCAGGACCTGGATCACCTGCTGGTGGTACTGTGGTTCCCAGAGCGGCTGGTTGTACATTGGTTCCTAGAGCTGCTGGTTGTAGATCCCAGTAATCAGTCTCCAACTGATGCTGGCTGCTGGGAGGGTATTTAGTCCCTCCTTTACTATTACCTCTCACTTCATTGTTTTTCCTGATAGCCTGATTTTGCATGCTGACTTATCCTGAGCCTAGATCCTGATCTTGCTCCTGCTTCTTGTACCCTTCTGCCTTTTATCTGCATCTTTTGTTTCTAATCCCAGTCACAGTTACCGCTTTCTATCTGTTCCCTGCATCTCAAGTTTGCCCTGTTGATCCATATCATCCTCTATTTTTTTTGTGTTTTTTTTTGTTTTAATCAATGTTTTTCATTTTTATTCTGGGTATCTGGTTTTTGTTAGCTACCTGCACAATATGTTTGCTGAAACTGGCTATTTTCACAACTACCCGTTTCCATGGAAACAGTTGCTCTGAGTGTTTCTATGGAAATTATTTATAGTGTGAATTGTAGGAGTCTCCTATGTGACATAATTCTCTACCCAGCTAATCCAAGGGAATAGGCGGTAGCAGGAAGTGTAGGGGTAGAGAGGTCAACCAATAGTTTAAAGTGGAACTCCAAGCAAATTTAAGTAACACCCAGCATTAATATTGGTTGCAGGATATTAATTAAACACAAGATGGCAGTGTTCTGCGGTTCAATTATTCAGACTCTTTTGAAGAACAGCCTTGTTGAACTAACACTATGTTGCCAAAAGTATTGGGACGCCCCTCCAAATCATTGGATTCTGGTGTTCCAATCACTTCCATGGCCACAAGTGTATAAAATCATGCAGTTAGGCATGCAGACTGCTTCTACAAACATTTGTGAAAGAATGGGTTGTAGCAATCAAGCACACAGAGATGGACGCGGCCATCCATTTTGCTCCAAACCCCTCCATTTTGTATCTCTCTCTCCCAAATCAGATTCCTCCAATATCCCCCTTCCCTCTCTGTTGAGTGACATGTGGTCTGGATGATGACAGAGATCACAGGCAGCAAACTCATTGGGAGGGCGTCATGGCTATAAACCTCACTAGCTGGTGCCCCTCTGTTTGCGAGACTCTTGCTGGAGAAGGGATCGTAAAACCATAAACCCAGCCCTCAAGGAGCTTCAAAGACATTCCAGGTAGTCGTAAAAAAAGATTTATAAAAAATAATTTTAAATCTTCAAATAGGACATAATTACCTAAACATGGAGCACATATTCAGATGGCTCACTTTAAGACAAGTCGCCTGGTATATTACACCCCCTAGCTGGCATATACAGGAGAGCAGAAAATTATATCTCCTTAACCATCTAAGCAGGTATCTCATATTTCATATGTAGACATTCAGCAGAAGAGTCTGCGTATTAATCTACTCGTGGATAGAATGTTATATGTATCCAGGGTAAGTTATGAACCATAATATAAGCTACGAGGGATTTTTGGTCATAGCTCCGCCTGCCACACCTGCCCAAATGAGGCGATTGGTTCTCTGCTTTAGGGAGACACCCTGCTGAGTTCCTAGATAAAGGCTGTGATGGTTGAAGTTAAGCTAAGCTGAGCTGAGCTAAGTTGAAGATTCTCCCTTGTAACATTGTAACCAACTCTGTGAGACGGCCCTTTTGCTCCGAACTTGAAAACTGCTTACCCCAAGGCTTTTGGCAAGTACCTTATCTATCTAAATTCCTTTCTGTTATCTCTTTGCTGTGTTATTGCTTTCTGTATATTTATATATATATATATATATTGGCTACATCATTTTCTGTAAATATTTTTATTGCACCCTTTTGACCTTTTAGTAATAAATCTTACTTTCTGAAAGTGTTGAACTGTTTCAACACTCTTTAATGCAAACTAAGCACCCCTGCATCTGAAGAGCGCTACTATGTGTGTGTTTTAAACTTCGGTATATCTCTGCCTGCGGTGACAGTGGTATACCGACGATTATTCAAACATCATAGTGTTATTGCTGATATTGCTGAGTTTCCTCTTTCTTTGTAAAAAAAGGAGGTGGTGGCAGTGTGAAGGGTTAACTGTGTAATTAACCTAACCCAGTAACAATCGGTCCCAGGCTGCTGGCACGCAGGTTGTGGTCCATTAGCTGGAAAATCTTTGTGCAGGGTGCAGCTGGGCGTGGCATTGTTACGCACGTGACAGCGCGGTTTTAGATTGGCTAGTCCGTCGGTCACGAGTTTGGTGAGAAGGGCTGGGGTCTGACGCCACGATTGTCCTCAGGAGCTCAGTGAATACAAGCATGGTACCATGATAGGGTGCCACCTGTGCGATAAGTTCATCCGTGAAATTTCCTTGCTGCTAAATATTCCATGGTCAACTGTTAGTGGTATTATAACAAAATGGAAGCAACTGGGAACAACAGCAACTCAGCCATGAAGTGGTAGGCCACGTAATTGACAGAGCGGGATCAGCACATGCCGAAGCACACAGTGCGCAGACGTCGCCAACTGTCTGCAGAGTTAATGGCTAAAGACTTCCAAACAATGTCATGCTCCTAACTTTGTGGGAACAGTTTGGGGATGGCCCTTCCTGTTCCAACATGACTGTGCACCAGTGCACAAAGCAAGGTCCATAAAGACATGGATGGGAGAGTTTGGGGTGGAGGAACTTGACTGGCCTCCACAGAGTCCTGACCTCAACCCAATAGAACACCTTTGGAATGAATTAGAGAGGAGACTGCGAGCCAGGCCTTCTCATTCGACATCAGTACCTGACCTCACAAATGTGCTTCTGGAAGAATAATCAAACATTCCCATAGACACACTCCTAAACCTTGTGGACAGCCTTCCCAGAATTTGTGAAGCTGTTATAGCTGCAAAGGGTGGGCCAACTCAATATTGAACCCTACGGACTAAGACTGGATGCCATTAAAGTTCAAGTGTGTGTAAAGGCAGGCTTCCCAATACTTTTGGCAATGGTAGCAGGACTTCTGCACTCAGACAAGGAGTGAACAGACCACCTTTTCCAGAAGAGCTGGCAAAGGGGCATACATATTGAGAAGCCCGGGAAGTTTACAGAAAGTGGATGGTGAGAGGTGGAGGACAGGTGTGTGTGTGTGGAGAAGGCTGTGTGGGACTTCGAAGATCTGGGCTGGATTGGGCCATTGAGTGGAGGAGGAAAGAAGGACTGCAGACTGCTGGTATTGCTGACAAGCAGGACAGTCAATCCTGCAGGCAGGTGGACGTAGTGCTGACACCAGCATTGCTCCCTAACAAAGGGACCAAAAGGACATAGGGGTCCCTCCAACTGAGAGACTACCTCTTACGCTGCAAAGACTACAGACTGGGTGGTAGGGCTCCATACAGTGATCTCCACAAGTTGCAAATGACTGTATTAAATTTAATTTGTTTGATTCAGCACACCTTACACCAGGGGTGTCAAACTGGCAGCCCTCCAGCTGTTGCGGAACTACAAATTCCATGAGGCATTGCAAGGCTGACAGTTACAAACATGACTCCCACATGCAGAGGCATGATGGGACTTGTAGTTCTGCAACAGCTGGAGGGATGCCAGTTTGACACCCCTGCCTTACACCATAGCTAATTACACTGAGGCCAAGACTGCCTAGCCCACTCTGTATTACAGCCTACTACTCAGTATTATCTTGAAGCTGCAGGACTCTGGCTACAGCACATTCCCCTGCAGACAGGATTACATTAGTATCTCATTTAAAACCTCTTCTAACACCAAAGGAACCTGCTTCACCAGATTATTGCACCATCTATAGGGGTTCAACCTCTGCTGAGGTTTGCTTCTGCCACTTTCTACAATCTTCGTTACTTCTTGCCTTCATCCCCTGTGTTAAAGAGATCTTACCCATTTGCAACATCACTCCAATAGGGAATCTTTCTATGACTAGACCATCTTAAAGAAATCTTTACTCTTACATAAAGAAGGATTTGAACCTTAATATACACCAACTAGGGCCCCATCAAGTGTGCAGAAGATTGGACACCTTTACTTAGAGATACAAAAAGGGACACTATTGCTCATAACAAAAGTATTCATCTCCAGAGTTAAACCCAGTTACCAGTGACTGAGAACCCAAAAGTGAGTTAGCCTGACATCTTGATCGTGCACTCCAGCTCACTTGGGGAGAGATACAGTATCTCAGAAGATGGAATTGATGTTAAAATTCTGATTCTGCAGGACATTTGGGGTTTCTTAAAGTGATACTGTGTTATATTACTTTGTTGGACCTCTTAGAGTGTTTAACTTTTCTTTTATGCACATCTACTGTCATTCTTGTTGTGCTTGCACTCTTTATATTCTGACCTCAATATAACCAGAATATTTGCACACTTTAAGTTGTGTGTGTTTACTTTATGGTTCAAAGCCAGGGAGTCCTCCTGCTTAAAGATTCACAGTGGTGTCAGCAGGGGCTGTACTTCTAAAGCAGACTCAAGACAGACAGGAAACCAAAAAATACTCAGCGACCCTCAAGAGGGTAGCGCTACATCAATCTAATCATCTTGACATTGAAGTGTTGCAGAGGCATGTGAATCACAAGTATGGCTTAGCAGAATTATATTTTTTGGCAGGTTAAACAGTATACATACAGCAGTGCAAGGATCAAATGCGTATTTTGTCTAGAGAATGATGAATAAAGTCAATTACTTACCTTTTTTTGTTGCTCAGCCTGCACTCAGCACTCTATAACATTCCTGAGATGTGGTTAGGCCATTGACATCCACATGTAGAATTAAGGATCACTGCTCCTGCATTACATATGATGACATTAGGGAGCTGCAACTGGTTGGGTAGCTTATTACCCCATTGCTATGTTGAGCTTGTGTTCTAATCTCTTCAGCAAAGATTTCTTTTTTATGACATTACAGCCAGCTCTGGGCTGCATGGAGCTGTGGCATCCACTCAGAAAGCTTTGGGCAGATAGCTCTGGGTGTTGGACAGGGCACTGAAATATTTTTCTCTGGCTTCCTCACTACCTACATGGGACACCTGGCTCCAAGGAGAAGGATATTATACACAGTGGGACTGTGTGAAAGCACATATTGTCCTTTCCTTAATTAGGGGTCAACAACCTCTGGTGAGTTCCACCGCTGCAGGGGACACTGGTGATTGCACAAGGATGGAGCAGTGGAGTTAATTTGCACAGATCATGGATCACTTTACTTTGAAGAAGATTTGTTGCACATACCATATGTTTTCACTTTAATGTGGCACTTTCATTGCATTGCCACTCTTTTTGGACTTATAAGGACACTTTAAAGAACATTTGAATTTTGATTGATTGCACAATGAGGAACTTATTGCTGTTGAGATTCCCACTATAATTATAAGTTAATTAATTTATTAGGTTTATAGGGTGAGCGCAACCTTTTACTTTATTGACATATGGAAAAATGAATATCGATTCTTCTTGTGACAACTCAAAGTTTTGGATTTTCCCACACTTTCAGTCCAAATGACAATGGTCACTGGAACAAATAGAGAAATAGAGAATTTCTCCAGCAGGAATACAGACAACAATAAATACTTGCCTTTCTCTACTGTAGCCCAAAAATTATTTAACACAGACCAGGCAGGCTGTTACACAAATGCACAATCCACCAATGCTCATCTTAGAATGTAAGTCTACTCAAATGTTTTTGTTAATGTTACATTAAGCCCACATGCACACTGAACATTTTTGCTATCTCTTCTAGGTGCCTTTCCTCTTGGTAGTGGTGTTTTGGCAGAAAAAAAAGCTTGAGACTTGAAAATGCATGTGCATCAAGCGCTTGGGTGTTAATTAATTTAATTGACTTGAATAATAATTTACGAGTGTATAGACCCTGCTCTTGGACATACTGGCAGTGGGAGGGTTTTTCTGTCTCTAAACTCCTCTAAACACCTATGTGTGCACAGACACATAGGCTAACATGCAGGGGCGGTTAGAGGCAGAAACAAAAGCCGGACGCCCCTAAGAGCAGCGTCAAGACCTAAGGGTTCGTAAGGAGTTGGAATTTCTGTCAGTTTTTTACACATTTAGAGATAAAAAAATAAAGGATACATTCACCTTTATAGAAATAAAATAAAAAATGCGCGTATTTTTGAAGAAAAAAAAATGTGCACGGAGGGAGCTAATAAATCAACAAGCCTTGTCTTCCCCTTCTTGTTGCTGGTGTTGCAATTAAATAGTTGAAGCTTACTACTAATTACCGTATTACCTGTTAAATGTTGCCAATTGATTATACCTATTTAACCAGTGTTCCACTATCAAAAACTCATTATTCCTGTAGTCTACTCTTTTTAACAAGTCTAATATAGAGGTGTTACTAAAGAAATATGTTTCTTGCATTATTATTCTATACTGATGAAATATGTCTGAATTCAGAGTGCCGGAGGTGTCAGAAGACTTGCAAGGTCAGGGCAACCACTGGGGATAAGCATTATCAAGCAGCCCCTGCGGGGGTAAAGCTACCATAGCAATAAATGATGTCAGCCCTGCCCAGTTGTCTTAAGCTAAACTATAAATTTCCTCCTCCTTTCCTCATCTCCATATAATAGAGGAAATATGTTCTATAGTCCAAAATAAGAGGAGTGCACAGGACACAAGACATCTCTAAATTTCTCCCAAGATTGACAGGTGTAGGGTTTTTTTTGCATTCAGTGAACAGATATACTAGGCCACAGCCATGAACCCAGAAGCGGATCAGTACTTATATTACAGAGCAGCAAGGGATTCAGAGTGTCTGAGCTTTCTGCAAGGAGACAGCAGTTTGCAGGCTGCAATTCAGCATGAGAATTTGTACATTCTTTCACCATAGGCACACTATAAGTGTATTTCATCCTCCATCATATTCTTCATTCTCCCTTTTCTCTCTCTGTCCCAACCTCTGAAAATATTTCTCTGAGTTCACAATGTAATTCCTCTTGGGTGGCATCATTTCAAGGTCCTTGGATGACTGTTTGACCATCTGAACTTCAAGCTCAGCGCTCCCATATGAAATCTCTGATTCTTCTTTACTTTCCCAAACCTTCCTACTTCCCACTTCTTATAATTTTTTTTCTCATATTTTCCTGAGCCACAAAGATGGCACTGTCTGTATTTCGGAAACTAAAGTTTTGTTCCCAGGTGTGAAGCAATTTCTTGGCAAAATGCTTGTTTGACAATTCTCTGCTGTATGTCCAAAATAAATGAACAGACAGCAAAAATGAGCTTTCCTGGACAGAATAATTGGCCCCAGTTATTTCCAAAAACAAGGGACTGGAGAAGACATGTTGTGGTCCCAATCACACATTTAGACATTCACAATGGGAGAATTGCTGTCCTTTAAACATTTTGAACACTTATATTTCTTGACATTTGAGATAAAAGTACACTTGAACATTAAAATGTGATGTTATATATTATATACATATTGTTTATAATATATTTTTTATACCATATTAATATTAAAATGGGAAAAATTATAACAAATATTAGTAAATGGTTTAAATCTCTTTCTTTCCTGCGAATGATTATATATCAGTACAGTTAATAAAGTGTGGTTGATCCTGGAAATCGTTTTAGTATTTTTAAATAATTGGGTCAAAAAAAAAGCAAACTCTGTTTATGACAGTGCCCCTTATTGTTTGTTATTAGTCATGGAGAATTACAGAAACATGCATTCAGACACTGCATTGTAAGAAGTATGTATAAATAATTTTCATATAAAGTCCAGTCCTCCCTGTCAAGGTGTCTGGCTGAGGACTAAGCACTTGTTAGACTCATTGCTTGGGGTAGGCCATGCATACAGCTGGTTACACTGAGGCTTTGCACCAGCCTTTGACACTGCTCATGCCATAAGAACTTCCTTCTTCCTAACCTTCAACTAGCATTTTTTTTCTGTTGTGGTTTTTATCAATTACAGCCCTTACATGGCTCTTGATAAACACTTGATAAATGGTTTTGAGAAACCTAAAATGTTTTGTTTCACGTTCTTAAAAGAGCTATTTATTCTTTCCAATGAGACCTAGTGGATTTTAGCTTGAAGACTAAACAAATGTAATTTAACCAATTGCCACCCAGCCACAGTACATTTACTGCAGCAGGGTGGCAGGGGCAGGCTGGATGATGTACATGTACATCATCCAGCTTGTTCTGGGTAGGGACGCTGCTCCTGTGACCGCTGTGTCCACCGGAACACAGCAGATTACAATTACCGGTAACTGGGTATCATGCAGTCGCTATGAGTGGTCATACTGATCACATGAGAACAATGTGAACAACCTGTCATAAATAGATTTCCATTCATGAATGGCTTGCTTATGGTTGTGATTTGTGATTGTCCCACAGCAATCTCATGGTACCTGGCTACCCATACCATGTGATTAGTTGTAGCCAATCACAGATCACAAACATAAGCAAGCTGTTCATGAATGTTAACACATTCATGACAGCTAAAACTATTGCATATAAAGTGACCATCACTGTAGAAGCAATAACAGTGTAAAAGAAAAAAAAATCTCTGATCAACCACAGAGTAGTACAGTGTCACTATGGTGACGCTGAACTATTCTGATTTAAAAAAATAGTGAAAAAAAAAATGATTTAATTTCTTTCCAAAACATTGCAACAGAAAATTACAACTTCAAAAAACTTGCCATGCCTCTTACTAATTACCTTGGACTGTCTAAAGGCCTCAAGAAATGAGATAGACAGTATATCAGGATTGATCAATTTTGATATATATATATATATATATATGTCATAGTTTGTAGACTCTAGAACTTTCACACAGACTAAATGATAATCTCTGATTTGGGTTATTTTGGACTAAATTTATGAAGAAAGATTATTTATTTGAAAATATAACACTAACTAATAAAAACACTTTTTTTTCAAATGTTTTGGTATTTTTTCATTTATTTAGCAAAAAATAAAAAAACCCAGTGGTGATTAAATACCAGCAAAAGAAAGCTCTATTTATATGAAAACAATTATATACATTTTATTTGAGTAGATTG
Source organism: Staurois parvus (assembly GCF_062004578.1). Taxonomy (NCBI): domain Eukaryota; kingdom Metazoa; phylum Chordata; class Amphibia; order Anura; family Ranidae; genus Staurois; species Staurois parvus. Next base: position 22,339,863 of record NW_028317941.1, read on the forward strand.
CTGCATGACCAAGCAATTGCCAGTTAAAGTAGTGCAGCGCTGAATAGCAAAAAAATGCCCTGGTCACGAAGAGGGTAAAACCTTCCAGTGGTCAAGTAGTTAAAGTGTATCTCTTGCAAAACCTCTTTTTTCAGTTTTGGATAGGATGGTGAAGGTGGGAAATATTTATTGTTGTCTATGTAGCCACTTGGGCAATGCTCCCCTCTTTTTTTACTGGTAACCATTTTCACAGAGACAAAATAAGAGACAGAAAGAAGGGAAATACAACATTTTAGAGTTGTCCCCAAACAAAAGGTGAAGGAAAATCTTCCAATCTACAAACTTGTTCCAGGGATTGATGTCATCTCACTTTAGGAGCTTTCCTATAACTTCCTTTTATATTTGATACAGGAAGTGAAAGGAAATTTCCTTGATAGTACACAAACAGCAAAAAAAAAAATAAACTGGTGGGGGTTACATACACATGAAAAACTGTTATAATGGAAAACATCTAATAACTATGGGCAACTTTACACATAAAAAATAAACATTTTGGCAAAACAGCTGTCTATAATAGTGTTTCAAAAGGATCAAGTTAATTGTATAAAAATTAAACACATTCAGCCTCTGTACGTTTATAACTAATTCATTGTATTTTATATTGCAGGTCCTTTATGACATGCCAAGATCCAGAGCTTTTATTCTGAATAATTATCCTATAGTAATGCACTGTAAGTCTTTGTGAAGGTGATTTTACCAAATGGCGAATTTCAGCAATTTTTCTAACTTGCTTCTTACCTTTCTGATTGATGTCTTCATTTTACCCAAAGTTTGCTAATACATTTTTCACCATCCTCCTGTTTAACAGTTTTGCTCTGCAATCTAGCACAAGAGCCCCAGGTAAGGATTACAGAGTGTCTCATTCAATGAATATTTCAACTCCACATTTTGAGGACATTCAAATTGGCTGCCAGCTCTTCAAGTCTGGCTGTTTTCTTCAGTCTCAAGAATTAATGTTGTAACTCACTATTGTAAATGTAATACAAATATAGCAAATAAAAGGATCAGTATACTGTGAATTGTCCTTAATTTGAAAATTACAACATATACCATACTTTTCAAATTATTTTGAAACATTATTTTTATTACTATTATTCCCACATTAAAAAGCAATTCATGTACTTGGCTGGTAGACTTTTAGGCTAGCCATAGACATCCAATTGTTCATGTATGCCTAATAACCATGGATTACAATGCAGCATTATGCTATTGCACACCATACAACATCTGGAACTAGCAGCACACCGTGCCATGGTCTATGGCTACAAAGGTACTGCTTCTTTTTACAATTATGGAATGGGAGCCAGCGGCTTTGGCTTGTGTTATATTAGGGCCCCATATTATGAAGCTGCAAACACCTTAAAGTAGTAATAAACTGTAAAGCAAACAATTATTATATTGCCACTTATCTATTCTCTTAGATGTGATGTCTGTATTTGTTTTCTTTTTTAGGATTTCTTTCTTCTATTTTCATCTGGTGATTCAGCCAGCAAGTCTGTTCAAGTTCAAGCTCTCCAGCAGAATGTATCAGTTCACATAGATGAGACAATCTATTTACCACTGGCAGGAGTGACAAAAAGGTTCAGCTTTTTATCTATTCATGTAAAACCTTTATCCCAAAAGGGAAAAAAAACTGTTTGCTGTAACTGATTATAAAGTGTGAGCTGGAGTTTGGCTTCAATTTGTATTCAAATCTGCTAATACATTTAACACTTCCATTGCCCCCAAATTGACAATGCTATGTTCTGATGTGTTCTGTGCTCATTCCTCCAGAGTGGTAGCTCACTAATGTTGGTGTGGTACTGGCCAGATCACCAGGTGAAAACAGGGGAAAAATGCCTGAAAAAAAAACTGATGCAGCCACCACATCTAATGATTGGTAAGCTGCAATATAATACATTTTTGGTTTTGGGTTTAATATAGCTTTAAGCACTGGTCCCATGTCAAGAGAAAGGAGAAATAGAAACAATCAATTTTACTGCAGCGCTTCCTCCTAAAGGGGATGCTGAGAGGCTGTCAGTCACACAAACTCAGTCCCATGCACACTAGCAGTTCAGGCTCAGTCTAGGGGATGTATTTTTAGTATTTATTGCTGAAGAACTTTAACAGGAGAGCAGTTTAGAATCACAGGATACTCCAAACCAATCAGTAACAACCATAGGAGGACAAACTTTTCTATAATCTTGGTATAGCAGAGGAGGGAGCAGGGAATGGCTTCATATTGGAGGGAACCAAATGCAATATCTCCTGCGCTCCGGGACCCATGCCGGTGGTAAGTAGATGGAATCAAACTCCAAAAGGAAGGGACCACCGGAATAGACAAGGTCGTGCAGCTCCACATCAAGGCTGGGGAAGCCCAAACAAAACTGTGAAGGAGAACAACAAAAGAGAAGCGCACCAACCTTGCGCATTACCTCAGTAACCAAAAATTTATTGAATAAAAGAATGGTACTCACAAACAGCGAATAAAAACAAGCATGTAAGTCCTCAAGGGGACTTTAAAGGCAAGATGCCAATGCGAATCCCGTCATGGAGGAAGCCACTCAGTACAGCTGACGCGTTTCGAAGGACGTGCCTTCTTCCTCAGAGCTGACTGGACTGAGAGTGTGTGTTCCCATTTATGCCTCCAGACTGAAATAGGGCCCTCCCCTAAGGGTTGGGCTGTCATGGGCAGGGAGGAGGGGCCTGGGTGTCAATCAATTGCAATACATGATCATCAAATTTTGCACAGAACCATATAAAAACACAATATATATGCACAAAGGGAAACAAATAGTGCTAAAAAAATGCTAAAAAAATTTTTTCATTCATAGATAAATGCAGTTAGTGAATATACTAATAAAAGTTATAAAATTCCAAAAGTTCATTAATTAACTAGTTGCAAGTATTTCATCATTATTATTATTGTCATTGCACTGACGATCAAGTGCATGAAATAAATGAAATATAGAAAAAGAGAGAGAAGACCTCTCGCAGTTGGATGACTCATTCCTGGCCAGTGATTTCACAATTGTTATCACAAAGAGGACAATGCAGCCAAAGTGTTTTGCTACACCTGGTGAGATCAATAGTGATAGTGTTGCTTTGAAAATATATATATATATGATTGAACATAACTTGTAGGAGGAGAGATTATATTCATATAATCCAGCAAAGGAATAGCATCTAAAGATGGTGAGGGGGACGTAGTAAGTTCAAAACGAATCCGCATTACCTGTATTGTTGGTGTGTATTGATTGTTCAGCAGCAGAGGGAGAACTTGCCCACATGATGCGGCTATAGATGGAGTCGTTCGTGGAACGCACGCCGCTGTGGCGTGGCAGCGGAAGCGCATGCGCAGACCATCTCGCGCTTGCGCACTAGGACGGCATCAGCGCGATCATAATGGCACATATCCAGTGCCCGATGCGCGCGCAACGGACACCGCTGCTCAAAACCCACCAGGGTCCCTAGTTCCTCCTCCCCTGCTCGCTGCTGCCCGATCAGATGCACACCGAAGGAGTATGTGTGTATGTGTCTCCAGGTTGCCTACATGCAACAAATTGTTGGTGTCAATGTCAATTTCTCTAGCTGCAGATCCGCCAACGACTCTCTACATGAAAAGTGCTTTTTAAAAATATACATGTGTATGCGTACCTCCACAGCAAAACCTAGGCACATGCACATGAATAAATTCGATCTTTGACCTAATTGAGAGAAATAAAATTATACATATATACGTATATAACGCAAAAATATACATATATATATATATAAATACAGAATATATATAATGACCACACAGTAAAAACTGGTAAGAGTAAATAATAAAAAAAAAAAAAAAAAAAAAAAAAAAAATATATAATAATAAGGATAATCAAAAATAAAATAGTAAGATGGTAGACCAATAAATGCACTCTAGTGCACACACCTATGGGAAATGCCTACACCCATAACCACATATATAAATGTGTATACCTATATAAATACACATACACGCATAAAAATAATCTTTTCCACTAAAATTAAAATAATATTAATAGAAAGGCCACGGATACCCATTTATATTGTATAACGGGATAAACCGGCAAAGGGACATAGAGCCATACTCATAAATATGCACTCACATGTGTATAAACATACACATATACGTACACCAGACATACGCCAGACATAACTCTCACCGGCTGAAGCTAGATGAGGGTATGTATTTCGAGGTCATCATTAAGGCCTCCAGGGGACAGGGTGCCCAATGTGAAAATCCAAAAGCTTTCCCTCCTGGACAGTTCTTGATGTCTCCTCCCACTATCCAGGTCCCTGGTGATGGCCTCAATCCCGAACACCTTCATACCAAGATAGTTGCTAGAATGTTTTTCTTTGAAATGGCGGGGGACTGAATACTTATCTTTCCCTAGTTTGATACTGCTTTTGTGCTCACAGATTCTGATCCTAAGGCACCGTGAAGTCCGACCCACGTATAATAGGCCACATGGACAGAGAATGCCATAGATGACAAAGGAAGTGCCACAATTGATAAATTGTTTGATGGGATACCTTTTCCCATCCGTACCTGTGAAATCCCGTTTTCGATGGCATATGACCTCACAAGTCCCACAGTTAGAAATGCCACATCTATAGCTGCCCTTTTGATCGAACAAAATTGACCAAGGGCCTGGGTTAACTGTCGTGATTTTACGCACTCTGCTGGGTGCTATTTGACTCCTGAGGTCTCTCGGTTTTCTAAAGATGAGTGTGGGCTTATCAGGAAGTGCATTCCCGAGAGTAGGGTCGTTTTTCAGGATTTTCCAATTTTTGGATAGAATTTGTTTAATATGCCAAGACTTGCTACTAAATCTGGTACAAAAGCGTGCTTCCCTATTGTTAAAAGTGAGAGTGGGTTTTTTGGAGAAATGTTCGGTGTCTGTAAGGACACTGGAGTCATACATCACTAAATATTTGTTGTAGGCTGCCTCTATAAGATTCTCCTTATAACCTTTTTCTTTGAATTTTTGTTTAAGGATACAGCTCTGTTCAATATAATCATGTTTGAGCGTACATGTGCGTTTCAGCCTGCAAAACTGTCCAAAAGGGACATTCCGAATCCATTGGGGGTGATGGTTACTCTTAGCATGAAGATAGGAATTCCCTGCTGTCGGTTTGAAATGCGTTTTTGAGCATATCACACCATTGCTCTCGTGTCTGAGTTCTAAATCCAAGAAAACCAGTGTGTCGTTATTAATCACATGCGTGAAGGAAATGTTGTATGGATTATTTTTGCAGTGATTTAAAAATCCTTCAAGTTCTAGATCAGTACCCTTCCAGATGATAATGATGTCATCTATGTATCTTCCGTACAGCACTAGGTTTGCGCTAAAGGGATTATTGCTCCAGATGTATTCATTCTCCCAAAAACCCATAAATATGTTCGCATAACTGGGAGCAAACCGAGCTCCCATAGCAGTACCCTGGATCTGGCGGTAATGTTTATCTAGAAAAGAAAAGTAATTATGTTCAAGTGCAAATTGAATGCAATTGAACAAAAATTGGATCTGAGTATAATGGAGTGGTGAATCTTTTGCTAGAAAATGTTGAATGGCTTGAAGGCCAAAGTCATGTTGAATAGATGTGTACAGGGACACTACGTCAAGGGACAGCCATCTATAACCCTGTTCCCATTTATATTCAGCTAGTATCTCTAATATATGGCTGGAGTCTCTAACGAAAGAAGAGAGATTCGTCACTATGTCTTTTAAGAAATGGTCAATGTAGCTGCCTAGATGGCTTGTCAGGCTGCCTATGCCAGAAATAATGGGTCTACCAGGGGGGTTCTCACTATTCTTATGTATTTTGGGAATATGATAAAAGAATGGAGTAGCAGGATGTTTGATATATAAAAAAAGAAATTCCTCTTTCGTGAGTATCCCGTCTGATACGGCCATTTCCAGCAATAGTTTATATTCAGCTTGGTACTGGACAGTGGGATCAGTGGGGAGGACCTCATAGGTCTGACGATCGTTCAAAAGTCTTAAAGCCTCACTAATGTAGGTGGCTCTGTCTTGAATAACTAGACCCCCTCCTTTGTCAGCTTGTCTAATAATTACATTTTTATTTTCTTTAATGATTTTGAGGGAGGCTTTAAGTGGATCCTGTTGTAAGTACTGTTTTTGTGTAGATGCACTGGTGTTACAGATCTTCTTGAATTCTGTAAGCACTGATTCATAGAAAGTGGGTAAGTGGTGACCTTTAACCCAATGGGGGTAGAAAGTAGATTTCGGTTTAAAATTAGTGTGCATGATTTCTCCCTGAGAACCCAGCGCCATTTCAGTAAAGTTGAGAAACTCAGATGTGTTGTCTATCGATATATCCTCTGTATACAGGTTTTCTAGAATATCTAGCATAGGTGTTTCTAATGACATCTCCATCAAGGAGGAATCGGGGAGGAGATGTAAATGATTTTCCTTCTCACTAGGCGTATTGTCTTTTAATAAGAAGAACCGCTTCACTGTCAGATTTCTGATAAATTTATTCAGATCTACAAAGAGATCGAACAGATTGGGTGGATTGGGAAGGGCAAAATTCAAACCTTTTTTCAGGAGTTCAAGTTCAGAATCCGAGAAGGTTGATTGTGATAAGTTATAGATTTTTATAGTAGAGAGGGGAGCTTCTATATTAGTCTCCTTCCTCTTTTTGTGTCCCTTTCCTCCTCTCTTTCCTCGTCTCGTACGCTTCCCCTCTTTTTCCTTTCTGGGATTGACGTGGTTACCTGGTCTGATGGGGCTGCGGGTGTTGAACGAATCGCAGCCCCCTCCCTTAAAAAATTAGGTTGATTTCGGTCTGGGTGTACATTGCCTCGCCCATCGGTATCTATTTGCCCCTTTTGAATTGGATGATAGATGGGACCAGTGGAAGTATTAATAATGGGATCTTGGTGAGAACTTGAAAGGTTTTGATCCACCCTATAATTGTAGGGAGATAGGGGTCTCAGTGGTGTATTTTTATATGCTGGAGGACCTCTAGCATTCGGGCCTGTGGGGTACCTAGTAGCATTGGAGCCTGTAGGGTACCCAGTAGATGCCCCCGCTGGGCCCCTAGAATGATTATTGTATGATACCGTAGTTTTATGATGAGTGGGCCTAGGATTATAGTTCATAGTGGGCCCCTTTTGAGAATAGTGATTCTTATTATTGGGATGATAGTTCTTGTTATTAGTGTAGGCATTATGGTGTTTAGTTTTGGATTGGTGATAGGTCTGTTTGGAGCCCTTTTGATGCTGGGCATTAGAGAAGTCATTAAAGTTGTGTACTGAATTATTATTCACAATGTGTCGTCTAGGTGTATTAGGACAATTCCCTGGAGACCTGGGCAACAAGGTTGGTACATTGGAGGGTTTATCCTCCCCACTGATCCCACTGTCCAGTACCAAGCTGAATATAAACTATTGCTGGAAATGGCCGTATCAGACGGGATACTCACGAAAGAGGAATTTCTTTTTTTATATATCAAACATCCTGCTACTCCATTCTTTTATCATATTCCCAAAATACATAAGAATAGTGAGAACCCCCCTGGTAGACCCATTATTTCTGGCATAGGCAGCCTGACAAGCCATCTAGGCAGCTACATTGACCATTTCTTAAAAGACATAGTCACGAATCTCTCTTCTTTCGTTAGAGACTCCAGCCATATATTAGAGATACTAGCTGAATATAAATGGGAACAGGGTTATAGATGGCTGTCCCTTGACGTAGTGTCCCTGTACACATCTATTCAACATGACTTTGGCCTTCAAGCCATTCAACATTTTCTAGCAAAAGATTCACCACTCCATTATACTCAGATCCAATTTTTGTTCAATTGCATTCAATTTGCACTTGAACATAATTACTTTTCTTTTCTAGATAAACATTACCGCCAGATCCAGGGTACTGCTATGGGAGCTCGGTTTGCTCCCAGTTATGCGAACATATTTATGGGTTTTTGGGAGAATGAATACATCTGGAGCAATAATCCCTTTAGCGCAAACCTAGTGCTGTACGGAAGATACATAGATGACATCATTATCATCTGGAAGGGTACTGATCTAGAACTTGAAGGATTTTTAAATCACTGCAAAAATAATCCATACAACATTTCCTTCACGCATGTGATTAATAACGACACACTGGTTTTCTTGGATTTAGAACTCAGACACGAGAGCAATGGTGTGATATGCTCAAAAACGCATTTCAAACCGACAGCAGGGAATTCCTATCTTCATGCTAAGAGTAACCATCACCCCCAATGGATTCGGAATGTCCCTTTTGGACAGTTTTGCAGGCTGAAACGCACATGTACGCTCAAACATGATTATATTGAACAGAGCTGTATCCTTAAACAAAAATTCAAAGAAAAAGGTTATAAGGAGAATCTTATAGAGGCAGCCTACAACAAATATTTAGTGATGTATGACTCCAGTGTCCTTACAGACACCGAACATTTCTCCAAAAAACCCACTCTCACTTTTAACAATAGGGAAGCACGCTTTTGTACCAGATTTAGTAGCAAGTCTTGGCATATTAAACAAATTCTATCCAAAAATTGGAAAATCCTGAAAAACGACCCTACTCTCGGGAATGCACTTCCTGATAAGCCCACACTCATCTTTAGAAAACCGAGAGACCTCAGGAGTCAAATAGCACCCAGCAGAGTGCGTAAAATCACGACAGTTAACCCAGGCCCTTGGTCAATTTTGTTCGATCAAAAGGGCAGCTATAGATGTGGCATTTCTAACTGTGGGACTTGTGAGGTCATATGCCATCGAAAACGGGATTTCACAGGTACGGATGGGAAAAGGTATCCCATCAAACAATTTATCAATTGTGGCACTTCCTTTGTCATCTATGGCATTCTCTGTCCATGTGGCCTATTATACGTGGGTCGGACTTCACGGTGCCTTAGGATCAGAATCTGTGAGCACAAAAGCAGTATCAAACTAGGGAAAGATAAGTATTCAGTCCCCCGCCATTTCAAAGAAAAACATTCTAGCAACTATCTTGGTATGAAGGTGTTCGGGATTGAGGCCATCACCAGGGACCTGGATAGTGGGAGGAGACATCAAGAACTGTCCAGGAGGGAAAGCTTTTGGATTTTCACATTGGGCACCCTGTCCCCTGGAGGCCTTAATGATGACCTCGAAATACATACCCTCATCTAGCTTCAGCCGGTGAGAGTTATGTCTGGCGTATGTCTGGTGTACGTATATGTGTATGTTTATACACATGTGAGTGCATATTTATGAGTATGGCTCTATGTCCCTTTGCCGGTTTATCCCGTTATACAATATAAATGGGTATCCGTGGCCTTTCTATTAATATTATTTTAATTTTAGTGGAAAAGATTATTTTTATGCGTGTATGTGTATTTATATAGGTATACACATTTATATATGTGGTTATGGGTGTAGGCATTTCCCATAGGTGTGTGCACTAGAGTGCATTTATTGGTCTACCATCTTACTATTTTATTTTTGATTATCCTTATTATTATATATTTTTTTTTTTTTTTTTTTTTTTTTTTTTTTTATTTACTCTTACCAGTTTTTACTGTGTGGTCATTATATATATTCTGTATTTATATATATATATATGTATATTTTTGCGTTATATACGTATATATGTATAATTTTATTTCTCTCAATTAGGTCAAAGATCGAATTTATTCATGTGCATGTGCCTAGGTTTTGCTGTGGAGGTACGCATACACATGTATATTTTTAAAAAGCACTTTTCATGTAGAGAGTCGTTGGCGGATCTGCAGCTAGAGAAATTGACATTGACACCAACAATTTGTTGCATGTAGGCAACCTGGAGACACATACACACATACTCCTTCGGTGTGCATCTGATCGGGCAGCAGCGAGCAGGGGAGGAGGAACTAGGGACCCTGGTGGGTTTTGAGCAGCGGTGTCCGTTGCGCGCGCATCGGGCACTGGATATGTGCCATTATGATCGCGCTGATGCCGTCCTAGTGCGCAAGCGCGAGATGGTCTGCGCATGCGCTTCCGCTGCCACGCCACAGCGGCGTGCGTTCCACGAACGACTCCATCTATAGCCGCATCATGTGGGCAAGTTCTCCCTCTGCTGCTGAACAATCAATACACACCAACAATACAGGTAATGCGGATTCGTTTTGAACTTACTACGTCCCCCTCACCATCTTTAGATGCTATTCCTTTGCTGGATTATATGAATATAATCTCTCCTCCTACAAGTTATGTTCAATCATATATATATATATTTTCAAAGCAACACTATCACTATTGATCTCACCAGGTGTAGCAAAACACTTTGGCTGCATTGTCCTCTTTGTGATAACAATTGTGAAATCACTGGCCAGGAATGAGTCATCCAACTGCGAGAGGTCTTCTCTCTCTTTTTCTATATTTCATTTATTTCATGCACTTGATCGTCAGTGCAATGACAATAATAATAATGATGAAATACTTGCAACTAGTTAATTAATGAACTTTTGGAATTTTATAACTTTTATTAGTATATTCACTAACTGCATTTATCTATGAATGAAAAAATTTTTTTAGCATTTTTTTAGCACTATTTGTTTCCCTTTGTGCATATATATTGTGTTTTTATATGGTTCTGTGCAAAATTTGATGATCATGTATTGCAATTGATTGACACCCAGGCCCCTCCTCCCTGCCCATGACAGCCCAACCCTTAGGGGAGGGCCCTATTTCAGTCTGGAGGCATAAATGGGAACACACACTCTCAGTCCAGTCAGCTCTGAGGAAGAAGGCACGTCCTTCGAAACGCGTCAGCTGTACTGAGTGGCTTCCTCCATGACGGGATTCGCATTGGCATCTTGCCTTTAAAGTCCCCTTGAGGACTTACATGCTTGTTTTTATTCGCTGTTTGTGAGTACCATTCTTTTATTCAATAAATTTTTGGTTACTGAGGTAATGCGCAAGGTTGGTGCGCTTCTCTTTTGTTGTTCTCCTTCATATTGGAGGGAGCAGGGTGTCAGGGCTCCAGGGTATGACCAGAGGTATGTGAACTGACGCAGGGAAACGCAGGCTTCAGATATGTTATAAACAATATAATTTATTAACACTAACAATACATAAAAGCAGTGCAATACTAAAACATAACACAGTGCAAACGAACCAAACCAAACCACCCACAGATAACAATACATACAATGCAAGCGTCGTCAGGCAGGTCGGGTCAATAACAATCGGGCAGGTAGGAACAGGAGGAGCAGGCAGAGAGTAGTCAGGTCACGAGCCGGGTACAGCAACTAACGGGCAGGTAGGTACAGGGGGTCAGGCAGAGAATGGTCGGGGTCACAAGCCAGGGATCAAACAGGAGAAGTCAGCAGAGGTCCGGATCAGGCAGGGTCAGCAACGAATCAGTCAGACAAGAACAGGAACAGGGATGCAGGTAACAAGATACAGGGGCCCAGGAAAACACACACCAAGGCCCAGACTGCAGGTCTGGCCATCCCTTAAATACATCTGCATAATCAGCTTCAGGTGTTTGGCTGGCTGCAGGGTTGAGTCTCTGATTGCTGAGAGCACCCGCTGGCCAGCCCTGGTACTGCAGCCCACAAGGCAGGTGAGTCCCACCATTACTGGCAAGTCCATTCCTGTCACAGGGAATGGCCAGTATATCTAAACCCCACAGCAGCAGTCTATATAGCCACCTCTTGCACTTGGTTCCCTTGTTTTACATGTTTTGCTTACCTGCTCTGTGCCTTGGTTTGGCACTGAGTAGCCCAGGCCCTCCTATTCTCTTCTTGGGTCCCCTGCTGTACTCCTGGGAAACTGGGAAAATTACAAACTGCTCAGTATTCCTGTACATTTACCACCTTCCCAGTCACCTTCTGGACACCTCTTTCCAGGGATTGGCTTGGACATGATAAATATTCAACTGATCATTTGAATCTCACTGCTCTGCAAACATATTTCAGAGGCAGGTGGGAGCAATAAAACTCTCAGCTCAGAAAACCCCGAACAGACACAATCAATCACAACCCCATTCACTACAATGGAGCCAAAAATGAAATTTACCTAGCAGCCTAACTAGAAGAGGGCGCCACATCACAATACAATAATATTTGGGTATTTGAAAAATGAATAGCAGGGTGTCTGCCCCTACCCATTGCATGATAAACAATGCCCTGTCTACACAAAATTTGAACAATCTGAAAAAGGTTATTCTATGTATACCATAAAAGCAGTGCAATACTAAAACATAACACAGTGCAAACGAACCAAACCAAACCACCCACAGATAACAATACATACAATGCAAGCGTCGTCAGGCAGGTCGGGTCAAGAACTTACCAAGGGCATACAAAGTTTACAGTAAAAAAATATTCTAAAGGGCTTGGGTGTACCTCAAAGTGTAAGGGTTTATACCCAACTTTAGTCACTGTAATCAGTGGGATCCAGACTGACCGACTTTCCTGCGTAAATGAAGAAACCCAACAGCATTTACATGTTTCATTTATAAAAGCATTGTTAGTATTACGATACTCCCAGAATCCCTTCCAAGACTCACAGAATTCCTGCCAAGACTTTCAAAACTCCTACTCTCAGAATCTCTGCCAGGGCTTCCAATAGAACTTACAGAATCGCTGCCAGGACTTCCATTAGCACTTGCCCAGAATTTCTTTGGATCATCAGGAATATCTAGGTTTCAACATCATTCCATTATCATTGTCATTTTTGGTATGTCCTGGCTGTAGACTCATAATCCAAACATTAATTGGTCTATAAGGGAAATATCCTTTTCTTTGGAATACTGTCACCAGTTCTGTCTATCTTAAGGTAGGCATAGAGGGATAAAACATGCAACTCTATTTGTGTCCAATGCAGAAGTTGAAATACCAATCAACTTCTGTTCAACCACTCTGTCTGATAAAAGCCACTCAATCAGTGGTTGCAGCCAATGGCTGCTGCTCTGATCTGTGTGTTCTGACAGCAGGAATACAATAGCACAGCATTGGTTCATGGCTGAGCAAAAAAACTGAGCCATGTATGGCCAGTTTAACCCTGGAAGCCTTCTCTGCATGGATTTGAAAAAAAAAAAGACTATACCTCAGTCATACCACAATTATTTCAATGTCTTTGATAAGAAGGGGGCAGATAATATTAAAAGAAGGATCATTCACTTCAACCAGGCAGTCAAAGTGACTATTAGGAATTGCTATCCACGTCCATTGGTTCCTGACCTTTTTTAGAAGATCAGATCTGCTTCAGCCACTTCAAGTACCTGGCAATGTGGTTTGGGCTCTGTATTGCTTTGGCAATGCTTCCAGCATTTTGTAAATTAAATGTTTTTATAGTTGTGTGTGATATTTTTTATGGTTGTGGACGATAATTTGATTTTCTCTCTGTCCTCCCTGTAAGAACATAGAGTTCATATTAAAGCAGTAGGTGCAATTCTCTCCCAGCGATTTGGTTCCAGGGCACTCTTGCAATCTGTTGCCTTCTTTTTGCGGAAGTTGAATTCAGGATTATGACTTTGGGGACAGAGAATTCAATAGTGATAAAGAAAGAGGAGTGGTCCTACCTGTTGGTGGGAGTGGCCCATCGTATTCACATTTTTACTGAACATAAAAGTATAGAAGCCCTTCTTTTCCTGTTTCAACTTACTGGTCCATTTCTATAAGTGGGAAACCAGATATGTTGTACTGGGTGTTTCCTGATAATCCTGTTTCCACATCTTCCAACACCATCCTTTTCCGAGAACTTCCTGATGATCCAGCCTAGTCTCTTGGGCTGGATCAAGAAGGTTTTTAAGTTTTATCTAATTGCTCCTAAACTAGACCTCTGTCAGTATAATCGCATGTTGAGGCATGAGGACAATATTTTTGTTCCAGAGAATTTTCAAGTGTCTGTGCAGGATCTTTGTCTCTTCATGTTGTGTCTATGCCCATTTCAAGAGTAACTGAACCAAACCCTAAAGATTGCTTAGGCCCTTACATACCACAACATACCCTAACAGCATGTTGTCAATGGACTTTATTATGCACTTCCCACATTCTAATGATCATCAATAGACTTACTAAGATGGGCCACTACATTCCAATGAAGGGAATTCCCTCTGTAGCTACCACAACAGAGAATATCATAGTGTTCCTGATGGCATTGTATATAACAGAGAAGTTCAGTTTATATCAAGGTCCTGGTTAGAACTCTGTAGGATGTTACAGCCCTTTCTTCTCAGTCTTTGGGGTATCATTCCTAGATCAATGGCTAGACTGAAAGGGCAAATATAACACTAAAGCAGTAAATGAGGTGTTTTTTCTCCACTTCCCAGAACAATTAGGTGTGTTTGCTTCCTAAGCCAGAGTTAGGCAACAAACAACACTGTCATCTCACAGTCCTTGTTTTTGCTTATTATGGTTTCCACCTCCATCTTCAGTTTCCAGGGTACAACACAGAATGTCCTCACTAACTACAAATCTATAGAAATACTCTATTCCCTCCCATTGGAAACTGAGACAATAGCCAGAAGAGGGTAGATAGTATTGCCATCCCTTCAAAGTAGGTGTTTTAGTGTGCCTCTCAACTGCCAACCTGAGGCTGCGTTGGTCCCTAGATTCATTGACCCTTTTCTACTTCAACAGGTCATTAATCCAGTGGCAGTCATGCTCACACACCTGGATTTGTTTTTGTTTACCCTGTATTTCATATGATCCAGATTATTTTACAATATTTGCTATCCCATATCATACCCTCAACAATTCACCAATTGTTTATGAATATCTTTTAAATGGTTACTAGGGATGCAACTGATTTCAGTTCGAGCAGAGATCAGAGCACTTCAAAAAACTTCAAATGCTGAACCCGAAACGCTATTGAAATCAATGGGAGCTGAATCCATCAAAGTAAAAATACCAATCATCTTAGCTAATAGGCAAAGGGGTGTCATAAAATAGCATGAGGGCCACACATTGCCCTGGGAAACATGTACCAATGCCCCAAATTTTTTTTTTAAATTCCATTTGGCCAGGAGCAGTGATTTTTTTGAAAAGCTTAAAGGGAAACATTAAAAATACCCAATTCCTTTATGCTGATCTGGGAGGACGTGCCTGTACATCTTCCCACACCTGGGAGCCACGCAGCACCGTGATCCTGTGATGGCTGAGTCCTTTAGACACAACCCATCACAGATCAGGAAATACGATCTCTGATTGGCCATCCCGATCTTTTGATGGCTGTGTCCAATCAAAAGTGTGATAGGCAGTCAGGAAATGAGATTAATAATTTATGCGTAATTAATGCTCCTTCAAAAAGTTTTGCCTTTAGTCATACTTTAAAGTGATATTAAACCTTTTTGTTTTTAAATTAAAATAACAAACATGTCTATACTTACCTGCTCTGTGCAATGGTCTTGCACAGAGCAGCCCCAATCCTCCTCTTCTGGTGTTCCCTGCTGGTGCTCCTTGTTCCTCCTCTTCAGCTGATGCCCCCATGGAAAGCTGATTTCCATGGGGACACCCATTCGGGCTCGCTCCTGAGCCTCCCTGTTTGCGTCCATTGACATAGAGTGGGCAGCTCAGCTCCGCCCCCCCACTCCCGTGTCACAGCATTTGATTGACAGGAGCCAATGGATTCAACTGCTATCAATATGCTCAATGAGGAGGGAGACAGCAGCTAGAGCCGCTGCCCCGTGCACATCGCTGGATTGGATCATGCTCAGGTAAGAAAAGGGGGGGGGAGCTGCAGCACAGAAGGTTTTCCTATGCATTAAGTTGAAAAACCTTAAGGATTTAGAACTACTTTAAGCTCTATCAGTTGTAGTGATACCAGATGACAATTAAAACAGAAGTACGTATTGGCGCAGGAGAGGTAGTAGTGGGTATGCGGACTGTAAAGAGTTTTTTTAGAGGAGTGTAAAAACGTTTTAGTTATAGGAGAGCATGGGGGCTTCTCCGTACACCAGGGGGGAGAAAAAAGGGGGAGGGTGCTGCGAGAAATATATATAGTATATGGTAGTATAGGAAGGGTATTGCAGCTTGAGTAGTTAAAAAGGTGGAGGAGTCTTATAGTTCAGATAGTGATGGACAGGAAGGGGGGATATGGTGAGGAATAAAAATATGTATATATATATATATATATATATATCTGCAATATAAACACCGACGTGAGGCCGCACTCTCTAGAGTAAAAAAGGAACTCTGTGTGGAGAAAATAGAGGAGAGAGAGAGGTGCGCCAGACTAAGTGCAGTAAAACAGGTAACTGTTTATTGCACACAAGATATTTAAAAACTCACAAGATGTGGGTAAAATTCAGGCATCAGGTTATAGATATAGGACGTCATCTAGGGTGGACATCTGGAGCGGATGGTACCAGGGGCCCAAAGCTCCCTCAGTGGCTGGTGCTCTGGAGTGGGTCTCAGTGGAGGAGCGAGGAAGTCAGACAATTGTCGTGGGAGTCACGGTGCAGGGAAGGAACTGTGCTCTGGACGGGTGCTGCTAGCCTCTCACATCAGCGTGGGTAGGGTCACGTAGTAGAGCCAGCTTGATGCGCATCCAAGATGGCTGCCATCCGGAAGTGACGTCAAGACGAAGGAAGAGGCGTTGACGCATTTCTAACAGTCTTTTCATCAGACCTCTCCCAGGACAATCTCCTGCTCCAGATGTCCACCCTAGATGACGTCCCATATCTATAACCTGATGCCTGATGTTTACCCACATCTTGTGAGTTTTTAAATATCTTGTGTGCAATAAACAGTTACCATTTTTACTGCACTTAGTCTGGCGCACCTCTCTCTCTCCACCAGATGAAAATTAACCATATTTCATCCTCTTGGGTTGCAGATTGGGCTTGGATGTTTTACCTGCATATATAAATACTGTATAATAATAATATACACACAGTTCATACTGTACACATTATATATACTGTTCACATTACCTTATGAAGCACATGAAAAAGTCTGAAAACCGTCACAATCACATCAGGGGCCCCTGCAAGTGGATTTTCAGCAGCATTCATTTGGAGATTGGCCCAAAGCTATCACATGGTACCTGGGCCAATCACAACACCTTGTACAATGTGATATCTATGGGCCAATAACAGCACACAATAAAAATCACAGCTGTTATGAATGTAACCTATTCATGACAGTTCAAAACATTGCTGTTACAGTGATCGTCACTGTAACAGCAATCAAAGTGTATATAAAAAAATCCCCAATCAGCCCCCTAGAGAAGTACTGTGTCACTATGGTGACACTGAATTACTTTGATGAAAGTATGGAAAAAAAATAGTGAAAAAATAATAAAGAGAAAAAAATTTAACAAAAAGTTAATAAAAATGTATATATTTATTTATATATTGATATCTGAAATGTATTTATTTATTTGGCCTAAATTTGAATGAATTTAAGAAATTTGATTTTATTTAATATGTTGTATAACAGAATGTAGAAAATTCCCTTTTTTTCAAAGTTTTCAGCCTGTTTTGTTTATATAGCTTATAATAAAAAACCGAGTGGGGATTAAATACCACTAAAAGAAAGCTCTATTTATGTGAAGATAGAGAGACGGTCCTTATATAGCATAGAATTAGACCAGCCTTTATCAGCCTTTGAACAATCTTCCAGTCTCAGGGAACCCCTGCTAAAAATGACTATATCTACTCATGATGCATTAGTGTGATGGTCAGTGAGAAGAATTCTCCTTACACTTGTGGTCATTGGGAAGAATTACCCTCTTATAGATAGCTAAAAAGATCAATGGTGTTAGTGGGAACTTATCTGAGAGACAGAAATTGCTCATTGCTTAAGGAACCCCTGGAAAAACCGTAGGGTTCTATGGATACCTGGTTGAGACACCCTGCATTAGACTAAAATTGACCAGTAACCATTTGACTTAAAATGACCAATAACAATACATATAAACTGACCAATCAGAAAACATTTATACAACTAATAACTATTACTGAGTCTTAGCATATCTTATGAGACCATTTTGAGCAGGACAGGTTTTGGACAATATAGAACCTTGACCAAATATTGAAAAGGGGGCTCCTTATGCTGAAATTCTATACTGTGTGGCAGAGGTGCCTGGTCCCGCCCTGCCCGCTGTAGTTCTATCCTTTGGCCCCACATGTAACTACTGTGTCATGTAATGACATAGGGGCTGGCAGACGGGACCACAAAGCAAAGTAGGGATCAGCCATCTGTCAACCTGGAAGCATGTCTGATGCTGAAGATATTGACAGCAAAGACCTAAGACAAAGTCTGCATAAGCTACTGTTATTAACTAAGATCTGGAACATGGCCCACATGAGCTGTAAGTATTAGTATCGGCAGCAAAGATCCAGAACATAGCCCATGTGAGCAGTAAGTATTAGGCATTTCCTTTTACAAGCAGCTTCTTTCTTACCTTTTTTGTAGCTGCTCTTTGAATATCTATTATTTCTGTTTACACTGTCTAAATATTAAAATAGACAGGCAGAAAGCAAATTGGGGATCAGGCATCTGACACACTAGGAAGTATGTCTGATGCTGAAGATTTGACAAAGTCTGCACAAGCTACTGCTATTAACTAAGATCTGGGACATGGCCCACATGATCTAAGTATTAAGCATTTTCTTTTACAATCAGATTCTTTCTTACTTCTTTTTTGTAGCTGCTCTTTAAATATCTAGTATTGCTGTTTACACTGCCCAGTAAAAAAGCCCCGTGTCTAAATTAACAGAATGTTAGATTCTGATGAACAGTTGTAGAATATGTTAACTTATTTTGGCAGATCATCTGGAATGCATTAGTTCTTTCTGTGCATCATGTGCTGCTGCCAGATGTTGCAGTTTTAGTATGAGGTTCAGAAGTGTTATCTGTTGTGACAGTGAAAGGGACACATTAAAGGTCACAAAAGACACACTGAAAAGCTGGGAATATTGTAGGAGAAAAAGAGGTCCGTTACTGCTAGCAGCATGCCGTGCAAAAAAAAAAAGAGAATTTATGTAACATGCATTGGCTGTCTAACTAGGGTATACAACACCAAAGATACTTGTGTGTAGATCACAATTTTATTGCCACTTCAGCACAGAATTACTTTCAAGGCAATGCCACTTAGCAGTAACACAGATAACATGACAACAGAATGTGTGCTTCAGAATTACATCCATCACAACACTCATCTTTACCAACTCACTGCATAAAGTGTCAGAGTAAACTGTATTAAAAAGCATTCACAATATACAGTGAGGAATAGAAGTATTTGAACACCCTGCGATTTTGCAAGTTCTCCCACTTAGAAATCATGGAGGGGTCTGAAATTCACATTGTAGGTGCATTCCCACTCTGAGAGACAGAATTTAAAAAAAAAATCAGGAAATCACATTGTATGATTTTTAAAGAATTTATTTGTCTTGTACTGCTGAACATAAGTATTTGAACACCTGAGAAACAGCAAGAATTCTGGCTCTCAAAGACCTGTTACTGTGCCTTTAAAAAGTCCACCTCTACTCCACTCATTAATCTAACTTAGTAGCACCTGTCTGAGCTCTTTAAAGACATCTGTCCACCCCACAGTCAGTCAAATGCCAACTACTACCATGGGCAAGACCAAAGAGCTGTCAAAAGACACCAGAGACAAAATTGTGGACCTCCACAAGGCTGGAAAGGGCTACGGGGCAATTACCAAGCAACTTGGTGAAAATAGATCAACTGTTGGAGCAATTGTTAGAAAATGGAAGAGGCTAAAGACGACTGTCAGTCTCCCTCGGACTGGGGATCCATGCAAGATCTCACCTCGTGGGGTATCACTGATGATAAGAAAGGTGAGCAATCAGCCCAGAACTACAAGGGAGGAGCTGGTCAATGACATGAAGAGAGCTGGGACCACAGCTTCAAAGGTCACTGTCGGTAGAACACTACGCCGTCATGGTTTCAAATCATGCATTGCACGGAAGGTTCCCCTGCTCATCACATGTCCAAGCCCGTCTGAAGTTTGCCAATGACCATCTGGATGATCCAGATGAGGCATCGGAGAAAGTCATGTGGTCAGATGAGACCAAAGTAGAACTTTTTGGTCTAAACTTCACTCATCGTGTTTGGAGGAAAAAGAAGGATGAGTTACATCCCAAGAACACCATCCCTACTGTGAAGCATGGGGGTGGTAACATCATGCTTTGGGGGTGCTTTTCTGCAAAGGGGACAGGACGAATGCACTGTATTAAGGAGAGGATGAATGGGGCCATTTATTGTGAGATTTTGAGCAATAACCTCCTTCCCTCAGTCAGAGCATTGAAGATGGGTCATGGCTGGGTCTTCCAACATGACAATGACCCAAAGCACACAGCCAGGATAACCAAGGAGTGGCTCCGTAAGAAGCATATCAAGGTTCTGGAGTGACCTAGCCAGTCTCCAGACCAAAATCC
Organism: Staurois parvus; assembly: GCF_062004578.1. Classification (NCBI taxonomy): domain Eukaryota; kingdom Metazoa; phylum Chordata; class Amphibia; order Anura; family Ranidae; genus Staurois; species Staurois parvus. The sequence continues at coordinate 22,360,280 of NW_028317941.1, forward strand.
AATAGAACATCTTTGGAGGGAGCTGAAACTCCGTGTTGCTCAGCGACAGCCCCGAAACCTGGCAGATCTAGAGGAGATCTGTGTGGAGGAGTGGGCCAAAATCCCTGTTGCAGTGTGTGCAAACCTGGTCAAGAGCTACAGGAAACGTTTGACCTCTGTAATTGCAAACAAATGCTTCTGTACCAAATATTAACACTGATTTTCTTAGGTGTTCAAATACTTATGTTCAGCAGTGCAAGACAAATACATTCTTTAAAAATCATACAATGTGATTTCCTGAATTTTTTTTTAAATTCTGTCTCTCAGAGTAGGAATGCACCTACAATGTGAATTTCAGACTTCTCCATGATTTCTAAGTGGGAGAACTTGCAAAATCGCAGGGTGTTCAAATACTTCTGTTCCTCACTGTATATATGCAATTAATATATATTGTTCCATGTTTTATGCCTTTACAGACCCTGCAAGCACAGAAAAATACCTGTTGATTCTGATAAAAATGCACTCAGCTCCTTACTTCCTGTTGGGACTGACAACACAGTGTCAACACAGATCAGAAATGGCACTGTGTTGTCATTCCTAACAGGAAGTTAGGAGCTGAGTGCATTTCTATCAGAATCAACAGGTATTTTTCTGTGCTTGCAGGGTCTGTTAAGGCATAAAACATGGAGCAATATATATGCATTGCACAAATATACTGCATATGCTTTTTAAAATAAACTTTTGTCTGACATACAGCCCTGCCCTGTTGTTGTCTGCTAAACCTGCCTTTCTCAACCAGGGTGCCCAGGCACCATGGGGTGCCTTGAGGTTTATTCAGGGGTGCCTTGGCAAATTGTCTAAACATTGCTCAAAATGTGTATACAAGCCAGCGGGTGGAACAAGCCTGCCTTTTAGTTACACAAAGCCATAGGTTTTCATTGTGCATCATTATGACCTTCTAGCCTCCAGCGTCATGACAACCAATGACATCATCAGTTGATAAGGAGGGTGTCAGTTGCCTGCATAGCATCCTAGTTTGACCCTCCCTTGCCCCCTCCATCAGTGCTGGGGTCACATTAGCTCAGTGATTGATAGAAGAGAAACATTGGAAACTACTCAGTACCAGTGTGCAAAAGTGTATTTGCTTTGGAAGAATAAATCGCCTCTAATGTTGGGTGTATTACATGTGTGGATGTTGCTATTAGAATAGTTTTTAACATTTTAGAATGGGGTGCCTCAAGACTGTCCATAATGTTAACGGGTGTCACGGGACTGTCCATAACTTTAAAGGGTACCTTGACAGAAAAAAGGTTGAGAAACACTGTGCTAAACTACAGAATGTCTCCCTTTCTCTTCCCTCCACCTGCCCCTGACGACGTCAATTGGATGATGAAACGCATAGGGTGGAGCTTCTGCATGTGACATCACCACGTTCTGGAGGGACAGTGGCCATTTTTCTGGTTGGAAACTTTTTGTTAAATGCTGGTAACCATTTATATTGATGTACGTGGAAATTGTATTAAATTGGTTTGTTTTAATATCAAAATACTACACTATGAGTGGTCTTCTTTTCATATTCTTCATCTGATTACTGGATGGAAGTCTTTTTAAGGCCTTTAAAGATCTTAGGAAGATTGAATCTTATCCTGGGGAGGATTGTCAGCTTCATCTGCACTGCTGATCCCTCTTTTAGGCTACGTTTATTGACCTGTGTGTTTCGGTCAGAACGTACAGTAAGGGGCTTATTCCTTGGTGATGGTGGATCGTGCCGAACTCCTCTTTGTGCAATATATCCAAACTTTTTTTGATTATTTGGAATTTATGATTATCTATTGTGATATTGATTAGCGCTGCATTTTTCACTATTTATTATTTGTATATTGCCTTTTATGCAAGCAGCTTTTTTTTTATTTAAAATTTTGTATTTTGTGTATTAATCTAAGCGCAGGTTTGATTTTTTCTAAGTTATATTATTAACCTTATTTTCATGTAACGAGCTAAACAAATGTTCTATAAAACTCAATTGTCACAATTTTGGAAATTGTTCTTGTGTTCATTGAGATATTGATTAAAATCTTACTTTTCAAAAGGGGTGTACTCATTTATGCTGAGCGCTGTATATATACAGTATTTCAAATTCTGCTTTATGATACACATACAGTATATACTCCACAACATTTCAGTGTGTACATCCAGCTCATTTCACCAATACTAATGGTTTCATAATAACTTTTTTATAACATTTAGGCCTCTTGCACGCTGCAGTTTGAAAAAGCTCAGTACAGCAATTTTTTTTACTGATCTAAAATGAAGCCCATTGTCTACAATGTGCCTGTACACACAGCCACATAAACAAGTGCTGTGTATTCTTAAGTAAAAAAAGAAAAATTTGCGTTTCTGGTCAAATGTGCACTGGTCCGTGCAAATGCGCACTAATACACGCATATGAGCAGAAATATTCATGGTTTTTGCCTAGGAATATATTGTGTGTAAGAATGCACATACGCACAAATACACGCAAAGCAAATTCCTGAAATTACGTCCAGAAATGTTGATGCTCACACATCATTACCATGTGCAAGAGGCCTTAGAGTAGCAATTACTTTTTAGGGTAAATTCACACAAGATGGACAGCTACTGGAGAGGTAAGCAGCAGTGGTTTGCTCTTCAGCGGCTGTCTGTTCAGGCTGCAGTGAGGGCCGATATTGTCTGCAATTCAGTGCATCACACAGCTCCCTTTTTTTTTCTCACTGAACTTTATTTGAAGTGTACAAAACTACACTGTATTCATGTCACTGTACAGCAGCACAAAGCACCCAAATGACTGTTACAGAATGTCTGTTCCTGTATATTGGACTTTACGTAGGAGAATTCTGTCAGTATGTCAAAGAGATGTTAGATGTCACAGTCATCTTTGAAAGCTACAGTAAATTGTAGAAATTCTTTTTTTGGACATTCTTTTAGTCAAATATTAGTCCCACAACCAGAGATGTTGTGAGCATATCTATGGCCAGGATAGCACTGATGTGAACTGAGTTTGTTTGTAAGATACTTATCAAGAGCCCCCACTTTGGAATATATGTGACTTGACTACTTTGACTACCATGCTGTCTTTATGGTGGCTTACTTACATTGGGTCTGGATGGTTCCCCGTAGGAAAGTTGGTCCTTCTATTTTAAAATTATGTGTACACGACCATTGGCTGTTTAGTGAATGTACCTGAATTTCCCACCTGAGAGGCAGTGGCTTCACCTTGGCTTACTCATTGGCACCTCTATGGGCAACCTGCACATGCTATGAATTCTAGTCTACCCTACTGGCTGATATTGCTCTTATAAATAATTAGGAGTGAGTTCCAGTGTACTGATTCTGTCACATGTCTCCTGAAGAAGGATTTCAAAAATGCGTTGAATGTATATGTGAACTGTAATCTGAATCTTTGCATGTTGTGAACCCCTATTTGGAGAGTAATTTTTAATGTTTTGTAATAGATTTTTAATGGTACATAAAAAAGTTCTTTTTACGGTACTCAATTTCTTTTCTGTATGCCCACACAAAGTCCATGACTACATATTCTGTTCATAGATGTACATGATTTGCTGGGATATGGACATATAGCACACACAGTTTGGGTTTCTCTCCCGCTATAAATTTATGTAAATATTTTCTTTATTTTTTTTCCTTTTTGTTTATAAAAACAATATTAAAAAATGTTAAGCTGATTCTCTAAATGCGGTAAATAAGAAAATAAGAGCTTAAAGAACTATTGCCCCTTTGAAGAATGCTGCTATATTTTAAACTCTGTCACAGTCTTGTTTGCCTGGTAGTGAGTGTCTCAGACATTTCTCAGAAAGAGCGTTTTTGTTAAAACGCATACTGTTTGTGTAAGTGCAGGGTTCATTTTGGAGTTAAACCTCAGTGACAATCTCTCTCATTCTGCTGGTACTTAGCTTGTTGTCCCTAAGCTGGAAAGCCTTTGAGCAGGGTGAGTGCTATTGTGACAGAAGCTCCACCCACAGTCCATTGCTCTAACTGCAGAAGCTTAGGCAGGTCATACATAATTCATTTTTTTTTTAATTCAACCAGTGGTTTGAATGAAAAAAAAATGAACCAAATTCCCCATCCCAGTGGAAATCACTCTTGCTGATCTATTTTGTTCTACCAACAGGGAGTCTTCCCTGCAGGCAGAATACAGTGATCAGTGTTGCCGGCTATAGCCAGCAGTACTGATCATTTGGGAAAAACCTGACAAGCTGGTTGTACACAAATTTATTGTTAGATTAACTTATGTGCAACTAGCTAGCTCATACTTTAATTGAATATGTCCATTTCCTACTGATCCAGCCAAATTTTGAGGAATAATGTAATAATTCTGCTCAATCCCTCATCCTCTTCAACAATCTCTAACATAGTACTTAAGAAACTCAGCTTTTCAGATACATTTACCTTGCACTCTCACCCAATGCCCTCTCTTTTGTGACCATGACTCTGCAGCATCTCACTCCATCCTCTCTTCTGTATGACTGTGCCTTTGTAACCTCTCACTTTCTGCCTTCTCTTGTGTGATTGTATCTCTGGCACCTCAGGAGTGCTTCTTCCTTGTGACATTTGGTCTTCTTAAGGTTGCATTCACACTTGAGCTTTTTGTAGCTTGAACAATTTTTTTAAGTTTGAGCTTTTTTGGAGCTTCATGCTACAAAAAACTCAAGTGTGAATGCAGCCTTGCAGGGGTGAATACCAGGCATAGTCATTAGTCACTGGTACATGCTCAGCAGCACTGTTTGTGTGTGCACTTTGCAGACTGCTTAAATTGGCCCTGTCATCACAGAGTCACTTTTACCCAATAGGTAAAACAAGTGGGAATATATCTTCTTTTCTGGTGGCCCATGTATTAAAAAAGCTGCCACACCTCTGCTTCCCAGGTGCTGCTGATTGTCTCCAGGTTTATAATCTTTGGCCAGCTTGACTGGCCAGCCCAGCATGACAACTCCCGCTGTCACATTTTTACAGCTCCCTAACTGCTCCCCCTTAAATAGCAAAGGTAGCAGACGGGACTGAGCATATGGCTAGACATAAATTGTCCCCACTGTCACATTTGGTGAGTGGTACCACCCGCCAAATGCACCCATTCAATTGAATGGGGGCACCCTGCAACATTGTTCCATGCATGTGGTTATGGTGTGCTGGTACAAAGTTTAGGGGACTATAATGTCTCCTCACCACCTGTTACATGCTCCCTGACGAGTAATCCAACATGGATCACTCTTCAGAGGGTAACACAAGTGTAAACAAAGCCTAAAAGGCATATTCCAGAGCAGAAGTGCACACACAAATATGTATTTCAAAGGAATAGAGGAGGTGTCAGACTAGGTCAATTATTGAAGGATGATTAGTAATAACACTGGGTCTGGTGGTTATTGGACTTTATTCATATTTACACACCCTGCACAGCTGCTGTAAAAGGCAAGAGGAGGTAAGAGTATGGAAATGGATACTGTTAGTACAATGTCCAGCTGGCATTAATTTGGGATTTAAATAACAAAACAGCTTTCATAGAAATTATAATTTATAATCTGTTTAGTTCCAAACGTTTTATTAAATAGTCTAAGCAAAAATGAATACAGCAGAGAAAGTTATGTGGTGCACAGAATAGTATTTAAAAAGTACTGCTAGTAATAAAGTTGTACCAAAGAAATAACAGACACTTGAGTTATGAAAAAGTTATAGTAACCCACTTCCAGACCAATCCTTTTATGGCACCTTTTGTTTGCATGTAACAATCAGTATACTTTAATTTTTTTTCATTATTTTTTTCACTATTTTATTTTTACACTGTCACTTTAATTTTTTTTTTTAATCTCATGTATTGCTGTCACAAAGAATGTAAACATCCCTTGTAACAGCAATAGGCTTATATATACTCTTTATGGAGGGATATGGGATCATTGAGACCCCAAATCCCTCTTCTTCCCTTAAAAACTTTCAATCACACCAAGATCGGGGTGATTGAATGCTTTTTTTAAAAAAAAAATAGCACCATGTATTTCTGAGTAAACCAGAAGTGATGTCAGGTTTACTGTTTAACAGTGCCAAACAAAGCCAATCTGGTTGACTGGTCAATAGGGGCTCCCAGTGGAGTCGGAAGCTCCCGTTAAAGCCGCGGAAGGCAGTGGGAGGGGGGGACATCTCCTAGTTGCTGCCCTGAATGCAATTACAACAAGGTCAACTGTCCACTGTAAGTATCAGGCATCATCCTGGTACAACAGCTTAAACTCCGGCGACGCACCCGTACGTGGATAATCAGCGCTTTTTGAACAATGTCAACTATAATATCCTGGTTATTATAAGAGAAGCTTTAAAACACTAGGTTCTAAAAATAGAAAAAGCAGCTCTAGCTTCTATACACAGCTCTGCCTGTCTTTGGCATTGTCCTACACTTACCCAGTCACAAATCAAACACCACCTCTTAATCAGGTTGAAAAATTCTGGAGATCAACTTTTGCTTAAAGGATAAGTTCACCTTTGGGAACATGTTCCACCCGTTTTTATGGTGGAACATGTAAAATGCTCCCAATGCTGCAGCCGCTGCCCAATCTCCCCCCCCCCCCCGAGATGTTCCCCATCCTAGCTGTCTGTTTTTGAATACAGCTCTGCCATGCAGGGCTGTCAGGGAATGAGAAGATCGCCACGGCGATCGAATCTGCACATGCGTAGAATCCTGCCAAAACATACAGGCAGGCGGGCACTAGGACCCAGGCGCGCCTGTCACTAATGACAGCAGCGGGCAAGCACTAGGACCCAGGAGCGCCTGTCAGGAGTCGGGCAGGCTATTTAAACCTGGCTCTTGCAATGCTCAATTGCCGTATTGTCTTATCTGTGTTCCTGAGAGTAGATTGTTTGTTGCCGACCCTGCCTGACACTGATTTGCTGTCCGACTCTTGTTCTGATCCCTGGCTTTGTCTGACCATTCTCCTGCTTAACCCCGCACGTTCTGACCTCCTGTTGACAAACCCGGCTTGTGACCTGTTTATCTCTCTGCCTGCTAATTCTGTACTACACTGCCATCACTGTTACCGACCCGGCCTGCCCTACACTGCTCTAGTTACCTCCTCACATCAGACTCTTACCCGCTATACACCTACGGTGCCTCTACCACAGCTGGGTGAACCCAGGGGCCGCGACCTGGTCTCGGCCTGCTCCAAGTCCATCCCCACCATCAGGGGCCCTGGTGAACAAGCAGGTCGGAGCTTAGATTCTGCGCCTTGGGGGATTCCGGTCTGTGGAGTGCTAGAGGCTACCATGGTTGAATTCCTGACAAGGGCTCCATCCACATAGCCGTATCAATTATTCACAGTGTTCTGTGAATAAATGAATTACAAGTTCCGACAGCTGTCGGCTTGTAGTTTTCCATGAACTACCACAGCACCGTGGAGAGCCATCGTAGTTGATTGATTCTTCCTGCCAGCATATCTGCTTGCTTATACATCCTGTATGGGCAAGCAGATGTACTTACAGGTCTGCAGGAGACCTGCATAGCACCAGTGATCTGTTACTCGCTAGTACAGGGGTGGCGAACAAGTTAGACACAAAGAGCCAAAATTTTAAACTGTGAAAGTCAGAGAGCCACACCACGCAGTGACCTGCCAAAACAGACAAACACTCACACAAAAACACATAATTAAAACCATATTATTCACCATAACACTTTCTTCCCCATACAAAACACAGGGATGACCAGAGACTGCGGACAGCACAGGGATGACCAGAGACTGCGGACAGCACAGGGATGACCAGAGACTGCGGACAGCACAGGGATGACCTGAGACTGCGGACAGCACAGGGATGACCAGAGACTGCGGACAGCACAGGGATGACCAGAGACTGCGGACAGCACAGGGATGACCAGAGACTGCGCACAGTACAGATGACTGCTGACCTTTGGGGAGCGGGTACCTGAATTTGACAGGTACCCGCTCTTACTTCCGCAGAGTTTTTGTTTGATCTTACCTGTTCCTCGATCCAGCCGCGCGCTGTCTTCCCGGCTTCTGTAATGGCGCTCGGCATGACAGCCGGGTGCCCAGTGCGCATGAGCGAGAAGCACTTGCGCTTTGTGATTGGTCCGGCGGCTTCTGGGATCTGTCATGTGTCCCAGGTACCGCCTTACCATTCACAAAAAGCACCGCTTCTTGCGCATGCGCACTTGGCACCCGGCTGTCATGCCCAGTGCCCACACTACAGAAGCCAGGAAGACAGCGCGCCGCTGGATAGAGGAACAGGTAAGATCAAAGAAGTAAGAGCAAAGAGCCGCATTCATTTTGGCCGAGAGCCGCGTGTTCGCCACCCCTGCGCTAGTACAATGCTTTACAGGCTCCTGGAACAAAAAATAATAAATGCACATTTTTTTTTACCTGCAAAGGTGTCAAAAGGAAAACTTATTCTTTAGGCTTAGTTATAGTGGCAAACTTCCAACTGTTGGTGGGGACCTTTTTAATGATCTCTGTCCCTAGTTTAATAAGTTCAAGTTTCAACAAGGATTTTGATCAAGAAGTGTGATTCCCATTTAAGAAGCTTACTTTATATTAAAGTCTATACAAAGCAATACTGTATTGGTCATATAGGCTGGTAATGGCCAAATTCTGCAAGGTTGACTGACTTGAAGTGTCATGCAGTATAGGATTCCAAATTTGCGAAATAATCCAGGCTTGAGGTGAAATAGTTTGAGCGCAGCTTTGTCAGATAGGCAATAATTATCGATGAGCTGAAGGTTCAGAATACCCAAACATTTTTGGCAGGAGCTGAGCATCATGTAAAGTAGCAGTAAACATTCGCTATTATACATGACATGTCCCCACTGTGAATGGTTGTCATGGACACCTGCATGTGTAGGCACCATGGAGTCCTTAACAACTAATGATGTAACTGGTCCCATTGATTTACATGGCTAGGAATCCCTGACCATGTAAGCCAGCGGTTCTCAACCTGGGGGTCGCGACCCCTTTGGGGGTCGAACGACACTTTCCCAGGGGTCGCCTAAGACCATCGGAAAACACATATTTCCGATGGCCTTAGGAACCGAGACACCGCTCCTTGATCCGTCTGCAGGTGTGGGCGGGATGACATGCCGTCCCTGTCATCTGGACACACCCCCGGGATCAATCCTTCCTCGTCGGTGATTGGCTGCCGGAACTGTAGCTCAAGAGAGGCACACAGGCGGCCAATCACCGGCGAGGAGGTGGAGCTTGGAAAGGAGGAGCCGAGCGGCACCGCGAAGCGCGAGTGAAGAGGAGGAAAGCGGCCGGAGAAGGAAGCCATCTGACCGGTAAGTGTTTGTACCATGGGAGAGGGAGGGAGCGAGCGAGGAATAGGGGTCAGCAAGGTAAGTATCATTGGTGTCAGTGGGAGGAATAGTGCCCAATCATTGGTGTCACTATTACCAATGATGGGGCACTATTCCTCCCCCCACTGACACCAACGATGGGGCACTATTCCTCCCACTGACACCAACGATGGGGCACTATTCCTCCCACTGACACCAACGATGGGGCACTATTCCTCCCACTGACACCAACGATGGGGCACTATTCCTCCCACTGACACCAACGATGGGGCACTATTCCTCCCACTGACACCAACGATGGGGCACTATTCCTCCCACTGACACCAACGATGGGGCACTATTCCTCCCACTGACACCAATGATGGGGCACTATACTTCCCTCTGATACCAACGATGGGGCACTATTCCTCCCACTGACGCCAATGTTGGGGCACTATTGCTCCCCCTGATGCCAACGATGGGGCACTATTCCTCCCACTGACACCAATGATGGGGGCACTATTCCTCCCACTGATACCAATGATGGGGCACTATTCCTCCCACTGACACCAATGATGGGGCACTATTCCTCCCACTGACACCAATAATGGGGCCGTATTCCCCCCACTGACACCAGTGATGGGGCACTATTCCTCCCACTGACACCAGTGATGGGGCACTATTCCCCCCACTGACACCAATGATGGGGCACTATTCCTCCCACTGACACCAGTGATGGGGCACTATTCCTCCCACTGACACCAATGATGGGGCACTTTTCCTCCCACTGACACCAGTGATGGGACACTATTCCTCCCACTGACACCAGTGATGGGGCACTATTCCTCCCACTGACACCAATGATGGGGCACTATTCCCCCCACTGACACCAATGATGGGGCACTATTCCCCCCACTGACACCAATGATGGGGCACTATTCCCCCCACTGACACCTACGATGGGGCACTATTCCTCCCATTGACACCAACGATGGGGCACTATTCCTCCCCCCACTGACACCAACGATGGGGCACTATTCCTCCCCCCACTGACACCAGCGATGGGGCACTATTCCTCCCCCCACTGACACCAACGATGGGGCACTATTCCTCCCCCCACTGACACCAACGATGGGGCACTATTCCTCCCCCCACTGACACCAACGATGGGGCACTATTCCTCCCCCCACTGACACCAACGATGGGGCACTATTCCCCCCACTGACACCTATGATGGGGCACTATTCCTACCACTGGCACCAATGATGGGGGCACTATTCCTACCACTGACACCAATGATGGGGGCACTATTCCTACCACTGATACCAATGATGGGGCACTATTCCTCCCACTGACACCAATGACGTGGCACTATTCCTCCCACTGACACCAGTGACGTGGCACTACTCCTCCCACTGCAAAATTACAGTTATGAAGTAGCAACGAAAATAATTTTATGGTTGGGGGTCACCACAACATGAGGAACTGTATTAAGGGGTCGCGGCATTAGAAAGGTTGAGAACCACTGATGTAAGCAAAGGGACAGGGATAGCTAAAAAAAAAGCATGGGGAGGTCCCCCCAATACTTACCAGGCCCTTAGAGTCTGGTATGAATTTTAAGGGAGACCCAATACAAAAAAAATATGCAGTGAGCCCCCCCCCACACACCTGAATGGCCTAGTATGAATTAGGGGGGACCCCAACTCCAAATTTTAACTCTGCTTGAACTGAACTCAGAGGTGTTCAGCTCATCTCTAGTAATAATCATGGCAATGTCTTGACCTTTAAAGAGGAGACACTGAAGCACTAAAGTCATTCAAGCTGGTTCTCTATGCAGCTCAGCTCACTTTTCTCTCTCCTCCCAGAGCACCTGCTCAATGTTTACATTGTAAAATTAAAGGCTCTTAAGTTTCTTTTGAGAGTGGAGAGCAGAGTGATCTTAGCTGCTTTAGAGAATGACTTTACTTCTTCTGTGACTTTTAGGCAGAACTGCTCCATGGTGCCTGCAGCTATAAAGGTCAGCGAGTACCTTGTTAAAGTTCATATATTGCTTGTTAAAGCGATAGTAAACCGCCATGAAAATAACAAAAAATCAGGCCCCCTGCAGGTTTAAGTCATAATGTATTAATATGCACTGCATATCAGCACATTATGACAGACTTACCTGCACATGGAGCCCTCCAGCGCAACACTGTCACGTCTACCTGGAGCTTCCATCTTCCAATATTCCTTCCAGGTTCACTGGCTCTGGCTGTATGAATGGCCAGGACAGTGATGACATCACTCCCACGCATGCGCGTGGGAGCCCTTGCCCCAGCATGGAGTTCTGAAGAGACAGCACGGGTATGCTGTCCCTTCAGAGTGCATGCGCATGAGCCGGTGATGTCCTGCATGAATATCTCCTAAACGGTGCAAGTTTAGGAGATATTCTCTGTACCTACAGGTAAGCCTTGTCATAGCTTTACCTTTTCTGATTGCAGAGCTTGAGGTCTAACTCAGTAACACCTTTTTGTTTTGGTGCACCTGGAATGTACTCAGAATGTTTTAATTTTTTTCCCACTTTTTCAGCCAAATTGGAATAACCCCTACCTTACAGTGGCTATAAAAAGTATGCACACTCCTGTTAAAATGTCAGGGTTCTGTTATGTAAAAAAATGAGATAAAGATAAATAATTTCAGAACATTTTCCACCTTTACTGTGATCTATAAACTGTACAACTCAATTAAAAACAAAGTGAACTCTTTTGGAGGGGGGAAGTAAACATAAAAAACTAAAATAATGTGTTTGCATAAGTGTGCACACCCTCTTATAACTGGGGATGTAGCTGTGTTCAGAATTAAGCAATCACATTCAAAACATGTTAAAAGGAGTCAGAACAAACCTGCCATCATTTAAAGTGCCTCTGATTAACACCAAATAAAGTTCAGCTGTTCTAGTAGGTCTTTCCTGACATTTTCTTAGTCGCATCCTACTGCGAAAGCCATGGTCCGCAGAAAGCTTTCAAAGCATCAGAGGGATCTCATTGTTAAAAGGTATCAGTCAGGAGAAAGGTACAAAAGAATAGTGACATTACCAAGAACTGGACATCCCTCCAAAAGTAATGAAAAGACGAGAAGTAAACTGGTCTGGGAGGCTGCCAAGAGGCCTTCAGCAACATTAAAAGAGCTGCAGGAAAATCTGGCATCTCCCATATTCTTCACATGTCTAGGATATGGGGTAGAGTAGCAAGACGGAAGCCTTTTCTTACGAAGAAAAAAATCCAAGCCTGGCTAAATTTAGTAAAAACACATCTGAAGTCCCCCAAAATCATGTGGGAAAATGTGTTATGGTCTGATGAAACCAAGGCTGATCTTTTTAGCCATAATTCCAAAAGATATGTTTGGCACAAAAAACAAAACTGCACATCACCAAAAGAACACCATACCCACAGTGAAGTATGGTGGTGGCAGCATCATGCTTGGGGCTGTTTTTCTTCAGCTGGAATTGGGGACTTAGTCAAGGTAGAGAGAATTATGAACAGTTCCAAATACCAGTCAATATTAGCACAAAACCTTCAGGCTTCTGCTAGAAAGCTGAACATGAAGAGTAACTTCATCTTTCAGCATGACAATGACCCAAAGCATACATCCAAATCAACAAAGGAATGACTTCACCAGAAGAAGCTCAAAGTTTTGAAATGGATCAGCCAAAGCACAGACCTGAATCCAATCGAAAATCTGTGGGGTGATCTGAAGAGGGCTGTGCACAGGAGATGACCTCGCAATCTGACAGATTTGGAATGTTTTTGCAAGGAAGAGTGGGCAAATATTGTCAAGTCAAGATGTGCCATGCTGACAGACTCATACCCAAAAAGACTGAGAGCTGTAATAAAATCAAAAGGTGCTTCAACAAAGTATTAGTTTAAGGGTGTGCACACTTATGCAACCATATTATTTTAGTTTTTTATTTTTACTTCCTTCCACCTAAAAGATTTCAGTTTGTTGTTCAACAGTTTATAGGTTACATAAACCTGACATTTTAACAGGAGTGTGTAGACTTTTTATATCCACTGTATATTGTTATATGTTCCCATTCACATAACATAACTTAGGAAAAGTTTAAACATTGCTGATTACCTTTTTAAGTCCTTTTTACCTGCTTAAGAACTTTAATATTCTCTTGCTGCTTTGCAATGTTTAGGAGGAGGCAGTGGAGTAATGTTTAACATTAATTTAATACTGTCTGTACCGTGTTTGTAGTCCTTCATTATCAGATATCCAGATGTAAACTAGATTTTAACAGTGTCTTTCCTAACAAAGCAGGGCTGGATCTAGCCTATCTGGGGTGCAGTAAAAAAGTCAGTGGGCATAATGTGTGACACTGTCACTGACAGTCTTACACACACTGTCACAGCTTGGGAAACACTAGTATATATTAGACTGTTTTAGATTAGGGTAATTAAAAAGAACCTGTGCCCCCTTATCTCAGATGACCCTATCAGTCTCCCCCTGTATATCAGGAGTCCTCATCAGAGCCCCCTTTATATCAGGTTCCCATCAGAGTGCCCCCTCACATCAGTTGTCTCCATCAGGGTGCCTCCTTACATTAGTTGTCCCCATTAGAGTGCACCCTTACATCAATGTCCCTATCGAGTTCCCCTCTTATATCACAGTCCCCATCAGAGTCCCTCATACATCAAAGTCCATCTTAGGAGTCCCCCTTCACATCTGGATCTCCATCTTAGCCCGCCTTACATCCAGGTCCCCATCAGAATTCCCCTTTACATCAGGCTCCCATCAGGGTCCCACTCATATCAGGTGTCCCTTACATCAGGCATCAAAAACTGAGTTCCCCCTTACATGGATTGTTACCATCAAAGTGTTTCCATACATCAATCTGCATCAGTCTGGATCCTGTATTACTGGATGCACACTCAGAGACCTGGGAGGGGCACAGATAAAATCGGGGGGGGGGGGGGGCGCATCCAGCACCCCCCTAGACCTAGATCCAATCCTGAAATAAAGGGTTAAAAGTTTAAAAATTTCCCCCTTGCATTTTATGTTAATGAGGGATAGTGCAGGGAGAAAGACAGTCCAGAAATTCCTAGAAACATGTTAAAAGTAAGAAATATATGCTGTTAATGCTGTGTGAATAGGAAAGGTGTGCTGTGTGAATGGAAACACACAACAAACATATGGTGAGGTTTTCTCAAATTTGACTGCAAAAGTGGAAATATTCTTTAAGTTGAAAGTTCAGTTGGGATTTAACCTACAGTTTCAGTGCTTCTACATAGCAGGAATCCAAACCATTAGAACGCCTTGATATGTTAACACTGTTACCTTACCCCTTTGTAAAGGCCCATCCCCTCCTCTTCTAATACTAAAGCTGGCTGTACCTACATAGATATTTTTTTCATTCAGCTCTTAAAATATCCGAACACTGCCTGTATTTAATTGGATGCTCAGTTGGCAATTTTTCATTCAAACAATGTTGGGTGGGAAGATGTCAACAGGGCCAACCCAGAGCAAATTTCAGCTAGCTTATCATGAACTGAATGAAATTGCCTCCATGAATGGCTCCTCCCCTTCTTTTGACAATACCCAGTGCTGCCAGGTATGGAGAAGCATGTAAACACTTCAAATGACAGCATTCAGGTCTGGTAGCTGAATTCTTGGGCAAAGACTGGTGGAGTGACATCACCACTCACTTTAGTGTCCAACACTAAGTGACACTTTGGATTGCAGTGTCAATGTCACTTTGCCCTGCATGGGCAAGTTTATAGTATCTCCTTAATGCCTTATTGGAATACAAATGTGGTCTCCAAACTGCAGCCGAGGGGCCAGCTGCTTGCTTTTACCGGGCCCTTGGGGCACTATTTCAACCACTGATACTAACAATAGGGCATAATAACTTTAACTTCTTTGATTTTATAACATGATTGAATAATGTTCACCATGTCCATGTCTACCTTTTTTCACGATCCATGAGATCAAATAAATACTATATTGCATTCACCCACGTAGTGATAAATTACTCTGCATAGGATTAATTACAAACCATCTTTAGGCAGCTTTTGCACTAGTCAACTGCCATTTTGTTTTCTTAAATATTTATGGGTTTATAATCCACACTTACAAGTAGTGAGATGGAGATATTATAAAAACACTCCCAATGGCCACAGTCCAGCCCTCCTAAAGTCTGAAGGACAGTAAACTGGCCCTTTGTTTAAAAGGTTTGGAGACCTTTGGAATACAAATTCACTGGTGTATCTAGCAGCCATGGGACATGAGGTTATGCTACATCCAAAAACGTAAAAATATCAAAAAAAAAAAAAAAATGCTTAGTATCCAAGAATAATACAAATTTCTGCCAACAAAAATCTTTCACATAATTTTCATAGAAAAGCTCTGTGCTGAATTACAGATGCAACCTATAATTCTACTACAAGTGGAAATATTCTTTTATTCTGTATGTCATCTACAGTCATGGCCGAAATTGTTGGCACCCTTGATATTTCTCCAGGAAATCATGTATTTCTCACGAAACGTATTGCATTAACACATGTTTTGCTATACACATGTTTATTCCCTTTGTGTGTATTGGGACAAAACAAAAAAAGGGAGGAAAGAAAGCAAATTCGACATAATGTCACACAAACCTCCAAAAATGGGCTGGACAAAAGTATTGGCACCCTTTCACAACTGCGGATAAATAAGAATGTTACAAGCATGTGATGCTCCTGTAAACTCACCTGGGGCAAGTAACAGGTGTGGGCAATATAGAAATCACACCTGAAAGCAGATAAAAAGGAGAGACGTTCACTTAACCTTTGCATTGTGTGTCTGTCTGTGCCACACTAAGCATGGACAACAGAAAGAGGAGACGAGAACTGTCTGAGGACCTGAGAACCAAAATTGTGGCAAAATATCAACAATCTCAAGGTTACAAGTCCATCTCCAGAGAACTAGATTTGCCTTTGTCCACAGTGCGCAACATTATCAAGAAGTTTGCAACCCATGGCACTGTAGCTAATCTCCCTGGTCGTGGACGGATGAGGAAAATTGATGAAAGATTGCAACGCAGAATAGTCCGGATGGTGGATAAGCAGCCCCAAACATGTTCCAAAGACATTCAAGCTGTCCTGCAGGCTCAGGGAGCATCAGTGTCAGCGCGAACTATCCGTCGACATTTAAATGAAATGAAACGCTATGGCAGGAGACCCAGGAGGACCCCACTGCTGACACAGAGACATAAAAAAGCAAGACTACAGTTTGCCAAAATGTACTTGAGTAAGCCAAAAGCCTTCTGGGAAAACGTCTTGTGGACAGATGAGACCAAGATAGAGCTTTTCGGTAAAGCACATCATTCTACTGTTTACCGAAAACGGAATGAGGCCTACAAAGAACAAAACACAGTACCTACGGTAAAATATGGTGGAGGTTCAATGATGTTTTGGGGTTGTTTTGCTGCCTCTGGCACTGGGTGCCTTGACTGTGTGCAAGGCATCATGAAATCTGAGGATTACCAAAGGATTTTGGGTCGCACTGTAGGGCCCAGTGTCAGAAAGCTGGGTTTGCGTCCAAGATCCTGGGTCTTCCAGCAGGACAATGACCCCAAACATACGTCAAAAAGCACTCAGAAATGGATGGCAAAGAAGCGCTGGAGAGTTCTGAAGTGGCCAGCAATGAGCCCAGATCTAAATCCCATTGAACACCTGTGGAGAGATCTTAAAATTGCTGTTGGGAAAAGGTGTCCTTCCAATAAGAGAGACCTGGAGCTGTTTGCAAAGGAAGAGTGGTCCAAAATTCCGGGTGAGAGGTGTCAGAAGCTTATTGATGGTTATAGGAAGCGACTGATTTCAGTTATGTTTTCCAAAGGGTGTGCAACCAAATATTAAGTTAAGGGTGCCAATACTTTTGTCCAGCCCATTTTTGGGGTTTTGTGTGACATTATGTCATATTTGCTTTTCTGCCTCTGTTTTATATTTGTTCCAATACATACAAAGGGAATAAACATGTGTATAGCAAAACATGTGTTAATGCAATACCTTTTTTGTGTGAAATACTTGATTTTCAGGAAAAATATCAAGGGTGCCAACAATTTCGGCCATGACTGTATAAATGATGTAATTCCATTCAGAAATGTATGTGATGCAACTTAATTCGACGAGCTTTTATAAATGAATGTATTTGGTAGGGCAAGATAAAAAATGTTTATTGCTGTGTCAGCAGCTTAGCACTTAGACTTTGCTCATACAAAGTGGTTTGTGCACAGTGCCAAGTGTTCCTTCTGCTTTCCCTGTAGACATAACTCCCAGACAATCAATAGGTAATTGATGTACAGAAGCAAATGCTTCAACCACTATGGAAGGCTAATGTGAATTTATAAAACATGCACTGATACTACCTGATCAGTATTACCCTTTTACATATAGCGTGTGCATTCTAAAAAGGATTATACAACCTGTGTAATATATATATTTATTGCAGATTGCTGTGTTATTAGGAGAGGTCCTCAACTGTCATTCTGCCCATACTATTGTTATCATAAATTATCTGATATCTGACAGTCTGATATCCACCTTAAAAGGATTGAAGGAGTAGCAGAGACTCTTGAATCCCCTATTACACTGTGGGTGGGATGGCAACCGAAAATGATATGGCATTGGACACACAAACTTCTACTCCTAGCATTGAAAAAAAAGTTACAAGACAATAAGTTAGTTTGGCGTATGGGCTTAGTTGGGGGTGTTATGGTAGGCTTGTGTTAGGCTTGCCATACATGGCTTAGTTTTTTTTGTTCAGCAAACCAGTGAAAAAAAAACAAGCCTGTTCATGAAAAGTCGATCAATAGAGCGACTTCCCATGAATAGGAACAGGAATACATGGATCAAATTCATCTGCTTCCAACTTTAGAGTCAGGTATAAATGGGTTTATTTAAAACCTATCCCCCCGTCCCCCCATTTACTTACCCATTTATATATTTTTCTTTAACAAATACATTAAGGCCACTTTTTCCATTGCCTATATCTTCCATCATGTGTCCCTAGCCAGCACTTCTTCCAGGAGTGGAGATCTAGTGTGATGTCATAATGTCACTACAGTCTTCTGAAGCCTGTAAGGACCCCATGACATCAAGAGGGAACTGTCCACATCATCTAGAAAATAAGGTGCCTCATGAACACTTGCAAAATCACATGATTTTGCATGCATTCTTGTGCTATGTAATTGCAGGGTAATTGTTAATATTTTGTTGATATGTAGAAAAAAAGGTTTTTATTCCCCTTTTGCATGAATCAGGTCCACATGTGAGTTTTTCAGACATACCTGATCTGACCCTCTATTCACCCCTATGGACACGCAGGCGTAAACGGACTTGTGTCTGTTTACACCCACCTACCTCCAATCTGATCCAGTCCATTAAAAAAAACAAAAGGGGATCCACCCCCCTCCATCTCAGCGGATCGGATTGGAGAGCAGTCTTGTGTAAAAGGACAGTGGTTGCATAAAGTAGAGTGGGCTCTCTCCATGTCCCCTCTGCATAAATTGAGCAGACAGGGACTTGTCACCTGCCCGCTCTGCTCTGATCAGCAGGGGATCAGCAGAGAGATCCTCTGCTGATCTAAAAGGAGTCCACGCCATGTGATAGAGGTCTAAAGCTGCATTTGCATATGTGTGGCATGTGAAAACATGCAAAAGCGTGCAAAAATGCACGCCATGCTTGCAGTGCCATTTATTGTTAATGACAACCCAAATGTGACAAGCAAGAGGTACAGTGTTGCACACAAAAAAAGCAAGACAAACAAAGCTCAAAAAAATACTTTAACATCTTTGTTGCGTGTGTTGTGTTTTTGGGCAGTCCATTGAAATGAGAGCGCAGCCCTGAAAACGCATGAAAATGTGTATACATGCAACGCTTTACATAGTGTGAATGGGTGCTGATGGTCAAGTTAAATTTACAAATGTAAAATTGTAAATACGTTAAAAAGTTGTAATAGATTTATTTGGCAACTATACTTGTATTATTTACAGTATAGAGGGATGTGATCAAATATAGATTAATACTTTATAATGTGAAACAGCTGGGTTGTAGAGCTGGTGTTATTAATGGAGGAGAGTTCTGAATGGATTGTACCTTTATGTAATGGTTAGTAAAGTTCAGCTCATTCCCTTAAAAAAGTAGCAGTTACTAATGAAACGTAGAATGTGGCATTATACTGTATTTGTCCCCTGTGATAGCAATGGTACAGTTGTAATGGCCCTTTGAATTATTCAACCTTCCTACACTGACTCAGTATCAGCTGCATGGACTGACCCTTGCATTACAGCTTGGAATCATGCTTACTTAACTCTGTGTACTAGAGTACTTGAATTACAGGAGGGACATGGTTCGGCCTAGGAGCAGGCAAAATTGGCAGTCAGAGGATCTTTTGGATAGTGCTGGCGGTCTCCCAACAAGTGACTGCATGGAGGCTTTGGACACTCTTGCTGGATATTATCAAACTGTTTATATACTCCACATCACATTTACTAGAAGGCTGAGAGATGTTACATATTATAACAAAGTATGCTAAAAACAGCTATTGGTGCAAATTGTTTCACATATAAACATTCACTGCACTGCAGCCTAGATATTGTTTGCACAAAAGGTGACATTCAGGGTGTTGGTAATGTGGTTTCAGTCGCGTTTTCATAATAAAATTTTATTTTTGCCTATAGGGCTCGTTCACACCAGAGCGTGGTGCAGGAAACTTGCGTCCCATGTGCGTTTCCTGCACCACGTTCAAAACTCACTGCCCTTGCGATCCTTTGCAAATTCAGTGTGTTTGCCAGCACCAGATCGCTTGGTAACACGCGATCCGGTTGCAGTGCATTTTTTTAAGCACTTTTGGTGCGATGCAGTGCAATTTCAGCCCATTGAAATGTATGGGCTGAAATTGCGATTGCACACAGTAGCTAAAGTGGATCAAGGTGTGATAACAAAAATTGCTTGCCCTTATGCCCTGTACACACTATAAGAAAATCGGATGAACATATTCGTCCGACGAGCAATCGTGCAATTTTCTGACAGTGTGTACATAATTTTCGACAGCCAATTCCAATCTTACGAAGGAAAATTAACGATAGTGCAAACATCAAAAATTTTGTTGTTTGGGAACAGAACGAACGATTTTTGTTTAATGTGTACAGTTTTCATACGGGAAGAATTGGATACGAAAGACCGCGCATGATTGGAAGCTGCTTATGACCCAGAAGAACCTGAAGAAAATAAACACCATGGAATATTCGTAGCATTACAGCCATTAATGTCATTAAACAGTTTAGATGCGTTATCTATGACTATTCCGAAAATTCGTCAGGAAAGATCCGTTGCTGAGGGAAAACAAATATGGCACCAAAAGGCATGGCTACAGGGTCACACGTACATTACATAATTTCCACAGCTACGCTATGACGTTCGTATGCAATGCCTTTATACCGTACAATATTCTAATGCATAAAAGCACATCGCTCTCGACCAGCAGCGTACAATCGATGATAACCGGACAATCGTTCGTCCGATTTTCTTATAGTGTGTACGGGGCACTACTTTTGTACTTATCTCAACACTGATGAGTTGGAATCTGCCCCTCCTGACCTCAGGACAACCCCCACCATAGCTTACAGGACTTTCTCTCCCCGTAGCATGTGTTCTGATAAAATAGTCCTGAAAAAAAAAATAGGGAGAGACATTGTGCTGACATGGTGAGATAATTAAAAACTTTGGTAAGTGTCTGACAAGAATTTTCTATTTTCCAGGCACCTCCCCAAATGAGTACTGATTAGTAGCAAAAATAAATATATTAAAAGGGAGGTTTATACCAACGGTTAATATGCAAACGAAACAACAGCTGCACTGAATACTACATCTGAACTAGTTGTCATGTCTAGCCTGTAGTGCTGGGGTCTTGAATTAAAATTTATGGAGGTCCGGTCAAAATTTCCTTCCAGCAGAGGTCTGAATCTCGTTAGCGATATAACACATCACAGTCCCCCCGTACAGTATCATCTTTAGCGTACCTTTCACACTGTAGTCCCCCTACATCACAGTCCGCTCTTTAACCACTTGCCCTCCTGAGGATTTACCCCCCTTCCTGACCAGGCCTCTTTGTGCTACTTGGCGCTGCACTAATTCAACTGATAATTGCGCGGTCATGCAATGCTGCACCCAAACAAAATTTACGTCCTTTTTTTTCACACAAATAGAGCTGTCTTTCGGTGGTATTTGATCACCTTTGCACTTTTTATTATTCACACTATAAATAAAAAAAGACCAAAAATTTTGAAGAAAAACGATATTTTTTACTTTCAGCTATAAAAAATATATAGTAAACTCAAAGTTAGTTATAAATTTAAGCCAAAATGTATTCTGCTACATGTTATTGGTAAAAAATCCCAATAAGTGTATATTGATTGCTTTGTGTGAAAGTTATAGCGTCTACAAACTATGGTATAGATACTGCAATATACGCCATTGTTTTGCTATACAGCGCTGAGCTAGTTTAACGGACAATTGCGCAGTCAACTATTACGGTACATAAATGAAATTATGTCCTTTTTTTCACACAAATAGAGATTTCTTTTGGTGGTATTTGATCACCTGTGCACTTTATTTTTGGCGCAATAACCAGAAAAAGTTTTGAAGAAAAATTTTTTTTTTTTAAAAAACAATATTGTCTCATTTTGGTCATAAAAAATATCCAAAAAAACTAAAATTTCGTCATAAATTTAGGCCAAAATGTATTCTGCTACATGTTTTTGGTTAAAAAAATCCCAATAAGTGTATATTGATTGCTTTGTGTGAAAGTTATAGCGTCTACAAACTATGGTATAGATAATGGAATCTACACAGCTTTTACTTTCTGACTGCCCATCACATTTCTTGAAGTGCTAAAATACCAGGATAGTACAAACACCCTCAAATGACCCCTTTTCGGAAAGTAGACACCCTAAGCTATCTGCTGAGAGGCATATTTAGTCCATGGAAGATTTTTTTTTTTTTCACAAGTTTCTGGAAAATGACAAAAACTTCTTTTTTTTACACAAAGCTGTCATTTAAATGATTTATTTCTCACACAAGCCATGGGTATATGTGGAATTACACCCCAAAATACATTCTGCTACTTCTACCGAGTAGGGGGATACCACGTGTGTGATACTTTTTGGGAGCCTAGCCACATACAGGAGCCTGAAATCCAATGATCACTTTGAAAGCCTGAAGGTGCGTAACTTCCTCATTACACTTCCTCACTACCTATCACAGTTTTGAAGGCCCTGACATGCCAGGATAGCACCAAACCCGCCCAATTACTTTTAATGCACAAAAACACAATATATTGGCCAATTATTTGGTAAAATATAAAGATAATGGTATGCCGAGTAAATAGATACCAAACATGACATGCTTTAAAACTGCGCATGCCCCTGTTCCATGCGAATGGTCTGGCAAGGTTTGAATTTGGATTGGCGGCGATAAATTGTTATGCATATAAATTGCTTTGATCCACAATCAACGCATAAAGATATTCTGTGAAAAACAGCTCCAAAAATCAAGCAGGTATGTGAAAGACCAAGATGTACTAGACTGCTGGTACTCACCAGTTCACCAAAAGGTAGAGCGACACTAGTACTGGCACTCTGCTGCATATGAGAGTCATCAAAATTTACCAGCAAGTGCTAACAGAGATCAGGCCTGATTCTGGGAACACTGCGGTTTTGTGTGCAATTTATCAAGTGACAGTGACCTACTGACACTGCACTTGCTGGGGGAGAAGTGGTGGTAAGTGTAGGGGCTAAATGCAGGTGCTGGCAGGTGCCGGGGCTGATCCAGCTAATGCTGCATTTTTGGGGACGCTATACTAATGTGAACGCTGGTATAGTGCTGATCTGATCAAAGATATTGACCCGTTCAGACACTATACTAGCAATGGAGGTTTATTGTACATGAGCGTGCTCCTGGAAATCAAGGGGTTAAATGTGATGACTGGTGTACTAACGGGCAACCTGACGCTATCTGGAAGGGGCGTGAAAACCACAGGAGTGCGAATCACGTATATATATACAGTCATGGCCGAAATTGTTGGCACCCTTGATATTTTTCCTGAAAATCAAGTATTTCACACAAAAAAGGTATTGCATTAACACATGTTTTGCTATACACATGTTTATTCCCTTTGTATGTATTGGAACAAATATAAAACAGAGGCAGAAAAGCAAATATGACATAATGTCACACAAAACCCCAAAAATGGGCTGGACAAAAGTATTGGCACCCTTAACTTAATATTTGGTTGCACACCCTTTGGAAAACATAACTGAAATCAGTCGCTTCCTATAACCATCAATAAGCTTCTGACACCTCTCACCCGGAATTTTGGACCACTCTTCCTTTGCAAACAGCTCCAGGTCTCTCTTATTGGAAGGACACCTTTTCCCAACAGCAATTTTAAGATCTCTCCACAGGTGTTCAATGGGATTTAGATCTGGGCTCATTGCTGGCCACTTCAGAACTCTCCAGCGCTTCTTTGCCATCCATTTCTGAGTGCTTTTTGACGTATGTTTGGGGTCATTGTCCTGCTGGAAGACCCAGGATCTTGGACGCAAACCCAGCTTTCTGACACTGGGCCCTACAGTGCGACCCAAAATCCTTTGGTAATCCTCAGATTTCATGATGCCTTGCACACAGTCAAGGCACCCAGTGCCAGAGGCAGCAAAACAACCCCAAAACATCATTGAACCTCCACCATATTTTACCGTAGGTACTGTGTTTTGTTCTTTGTAGGCCTCATTCCGTTTTCGGTAAACAGTAGAATGATGTGCTTTACCGAAAAGCTCTATCTTGGTCTCATCTGTCCACAAGACGTTTTCCCAGAAGGCTTTTGGCTTACTCAAGTACATTTTGGCAAACTGTAGTCTTGCTTTTTTATGTCTCTGTGTCAGCAGTGGGGTCCTCCTGGGTCTCCTGCCATAGCGTTTCATTTCATTTAAATGTCGACGGATAGTTCGCGCTGACACTGATGCTCCCTGAGCCTGCAGGACAGCTTGAATGTCTTTGGAACATGTTTGGGGCTGC
Organism: Staurois parvus; assembly: GCF_062004578.1. Classification (NCBI taxonomy): domain Eukaryota; kingdom Metazoa; phylum Chordata; class Amphibia; order Anura; family Ranidae; genus Staurois; species Staurois parvus. Next base: position 22,384,667 of record NW_028317941.1, read on the forward strand.
TTATCCACCATCCGGACTATTCTGCGTTGCAATCTTTCATCAATTTTCCTCATCCGTCCACGACCAGGGAGATTAGCTACAGTGCCATGGGTTGCAAACTTCTTGATAATGTTGCGCACTGTGGACAAAGGCAAATCTAGTTCTCTGGAGATGGACTTGTAACCTTGAGATTGTTGATATTTTGCCACAATTTTGGTTCTCAGGTCCTCAGACAGTTCTCGTCTCCTCTTTCTGTTGTCCATGCTTAGTGTGGCACAGACAGACACACAATGCAAAGGTTAAGTGAACGTCTCTCCTTTTTATCTGCTTTCAGGTGTGATTTCTATATTGCCCACACCTGTTACTTGCCCCAGGTGAGTTTACAGGAGCATCACATGCTTGTAACATTCTTATTTATCCGCAGTTGTGAAAGGGTGCCAATACTTTTGTCCAGCCCATTTTTGGAGGTTTGTGTGACATTATGTCGAATTTGCTTTCTTTCCTCCCTTTTTTTGTTTTGTCCCAATACACACAAAGGGAATAAACATGTGTATAGCAAAACATGTGTTAATGCAATACGTTTCGTGAGAAATACATGATTTCCTGGAGAAATATCAAGGGTGCCAACAATTTCGGCCATGACTGTATATATATATATATATATGTGATTTTGCGCACCCATGCCGCCCTGTAGCAGTATTTCTGCTGTAGGGCCATCAGGAAGCATTTACAGAAGTGGTTTGTGTTACGTCTCTGCGTTACTTTAACTGACAATTGTGCGATCATGCAACACTGCACCCAAATTAAATTTACATCCTTTTTTCCCACAAATTGAGCTTTCTTTCGGTGGTATTTGATTGCCTGTGCGTTTTTTATTTTTTGCGCTATTAAAAAAAAAAAACAATTTTGAGAAAAAAAAACAATATTTTGGACTTTTTGATATAAAACATGTCCAGTAAAAAAATGTAAAAATCAAATTTAGTCATAAATTTCTGGCAAAATGTATTCTGCGACATGTCTTTGCTAAGAAATATCCCAATACGTGTAAATTAATTGGTTTACATGAAAGTTATAGCGTCTACAAATGGCGGGAAAGATACTGGGATTTTTTTTTTATTATACTAATAATGGCGGCGATCAGCGACTTGTGGTGATCAGCGATTTATGACAGTGATCAGCGACTTATGGCGGGACTGCGGGACTGCGGTGGACATTTTGACACTGGGAGGGAACTGACTTGGGGTCACTGACATCCCCAGTGACACCAATACAGTGATCAGTGCAAAAAAAAAAACACTGACACTGTACTAATGGCACTGGGGAGGAAGGGGTTAACTTTCTTACTCAATGAAAGGGTTAACTGTGTGAGGGGAGTGTTTTACTAGTGGGTGGGGGGGGGGGTGTACTTCACAGCAACACGCTGATCCCGAGAGATAAAGTCTTCTCTCAGGTTCAGCATGCTCAGCGTGCTCGGAACTGACAGATAGCAGAGCTGCAATGTAAACACTGCAGCCGTGCTATCTGTTAGAGGACACCCCAGAAGGATTAGTGCCTCTGTTCTGCCTAAGGTACCATAGCACTTTGCAGGGGAAGGATTGCATTAAAAGAGGTTCTGTGTTATGTTAAGGGGTGCTATGTTGTCATGGGGCGCTGTGTTGTGTTAAGGGGTAATGTGTTGTGTTAGGGGCACTGTGTTGTGTTAAGCAGTGCTATGTTGTGGTGAGGGGTGCTATGTTGTGTTAAGGGGCACTGTGTTGTGTTAGGGGTGCTGTGTTATGTTCAGGAGCGCTGTGTTGTCATGGGGCGCTGTGTTGTGTTAAGGGGCACTGTGTTGTGTTAAAAGGCACTGTGTTGTGTTAGGGGCACTGTGTTATGTTAAGGGGTGTTGTGTTGTGTTAAGGGGTGCTATGTTGCGGTAAGGGGTGCTATGTTGTGTTAAAGGGTGCTATGTTGTGTTAAGGGGCACTGTGTTGTGTTAGGGGCGCTGTGTTATGTTAAGGGGCGCTGTGTTGTGTTAAGGGGCACTGTGTTATGTTAGGGGAGCTGTGTTATGTTAAGGGGTGCTGTGTTGTGTTAGGGGCACTGTGTTATGTTAAGCAGTGCTATGTTGTGTTAAAGGGCACTGTGTTGTGTTAGGGGCACTGTGTTATGTTAAGGGGTGCTATGTTGTGTTAAAGGGCACTGTGTTGTGTTAGGGGCACTGTGTTATGTTAAGGGGTGCTATGTTGTGTTAAAGGGCACTGTGTTATGTTAGGGGCGCTGTGTTATGTTAAGGGCTACTGTGTTATGTTAAGGGGTGCTGTGTTGTGTTAAAGAGCACTGTGTTGTGTTAAGGGGCACTGTGTTGTGTTAAGCAGTGCTATGTTGTCTTAGGGGTGCTGTGTTATGTTAAGGGGTGTTGTGTTGTGTTAAGGGCGCTGTGTTATGTTAAGGGGTGCTGTGTTGTGTTAAGGGCGCTGTGTTATGTTAAGGGGTGCTGTGTTGTGTTAAGGGGCACTGTGTTGTGTTAAGCAGTGCTATGTTGTGTTAAAGGGCACTGTGTTGTGTTAGGGGCACTGTGTTATGTTAAGGGGTGCTATGTTGTGTTAAAGGGCACTGTGTTGTGTTAGGGGCACTGTGTTATGTTAAGGGGTGCTATGTTGTGTTAAAGGGCACTGTGTTATGTTAGGGGCGCTGTGTTATGTTAAGGGCTACTGTGTTATGTTAAGGGGTGCTGTGTTGTGTTAAAGGGCACTGTGTTGTGTTAAGGGGCACTGTGTTGTGTTAAGCAGTGCTATGTTGTGTTAGGGGCACTGTGTTATGTTAAGGGGTGCTGTGTTGTGTTAAGGGCGCTGTGTTATGTTAAGGGGTGCTGTGTTGTGTTAAGGGCGCTGTGTTATGTTAAGGGGTGCTGTGTTGTGTTAAGGGCGCTGTGTTATGTTAAGGGGTGCTGTGTTGTGTTAAGGGGCACTGTGTTGTGTTAAGCAGTGCTATGTTGTGTTAAAGGGCACTGTGTTGTGTTAGGGGCGCTGTGTTATGTTAAGGGGTGCTGTGTTGTGTTACGGGCGCTGTGTTATGTTAAGGGGTGCTGTGTTGTGTTAAGGGGCACTGTGTTGTGTTAAGCAGTGCTATGTTGTGTTAAAGGGCACTGTGTTATGTTAAGGGGCACTGTGTTGTGTTAGGGGCACTGTGTTATGTTAAGGGGTGCTGTGTTGTGTTAAGGGGCACTGTGATGTTTAAAGGGGCACTGCGATGTAAAGGGGGGCAGTGATGTGAAGGGGAACTGAGGACACTGTGGGACTTATTTAAAGAGGGGACTGTGATGTAGGGGGACTACAGTGTGAAAGGTACGATAAAGATGATAATTTACGGGGGGACTGTGATGTACTATATTGCAAACGAGATTCGGACCTCTGCTGGAGGGAAATTTTGCTGACCGGACCTCCGTAAATTTTACTTCAAGACCCCTGCACTACAGGCTAGACATGACAGCTAGTTCAGATGTAGTATTCAGTGGAGCTGTTGTTTCTTCTGCATATTACTCTGTGGCATAAACCTTTTCAATCATTCACTGTGAGGATGACATTGGTGGCTGAGTGAGAGGCCCGGAAGAGGATACCCAGCCGTGGCAGTGGCATGGCTGCGGCCCAGACAGGAGTGTTCCTCTGTCCGGTTCCGGACCGCGGTCTGCCATTTAGTGACCACTGCTGTAGTGAAAAGCCCTGCCTTCTGATTTGTGAGTAATGTCCAATGAAACACAAGGTGCCCCCCCCCCCCAACATTATCGAATGCACCATAACTTGTGAAGGAGGGAGAGCCTCATGAGCTTTATATGGCCTGTAAATGGCCTGAACTATTCAGCATGCTATCGCTCTCTATTAACCCGTCTGACCCTCCCTTGACCCTTACCCTTGACCTTAGGGCAAAATAAAGAATCTTTCTGATCCTACAGTAGGATACTTTTCCTTTATGGTGCCTTACAGATGTCTAGTGCCTCACTATCCCTACAATAGGCTCTGCCTACCCTCCTTGTTGAAGTGATAACCTGTCATTGAAGTTATCGTGTTTGTGTTAAACTGGCTAAACATTCTGTATGCTACAATGAACACCCATGTGTGTTAGTTTTATTGTTACTTTAACCTTCTGTATATGCTCAAGAGGTCCAACGTTGTTGCCTTGCACGTACTGCATTACGGCTCTGTGTTCCTGTTGTTATTTTAAACGTGCAATAAAACGTTATTCTTATAAAATAAAAAAAAATCTTTACGATAGGTGAATAGCAACAGTTCTCCTCAGGTAGGTTGAAATGAGATGGACCATAACCAAGTTATGCCACAGTCTCTCTTCGTAAGTAGAATGATAATACAAAAAACAAAGTGAAATTTATACACTACCATAAGAAGGAATTCTGAAGATCTCAAGACCACCTTGTTTAAAAATATAACACATAAAGATTCTCTAGAGCCGAGAGCTTGAAGCTCTGACAGTTTCCTGGCTGAAGTGACAGCTATGACCAGAGTTATCTTTAAAGTTAAATTCCATACACAAGGGGTTCAAAAGATCTTAGGTTAGTGATTGGAAGACGAGGGGAACATCCCACTGAATGAACGATTAACTCAAAGCTAATTGTATTCCAGTTAGGGATGACAATGCTGAGACTTGGACCTTAATCATGTTTTTTAGAGAAAGATGTCCACCTTAGTCTATACAAAATCCAAGATCAAAGACAGTGGTGGATTTAAATGACTTTCACACTTCCATTCTGCAAAGGACAGAAATTGTTCCCACGCTTTGAGGAACTTCTTGTAAATGTTTCCTGGCTTGGATCATAGTTTTTATAACCGTTCCAAAAGACCTTCACTACTCAATGTTTGTCTTTCAACTTCCAAGCACCTAGGTTCAGTCTTTCTCGGGAGGAGTGAAGTCCATGTTGTTCAGCAGCATCAAAGGCTCTTGAGTTCATGTGCTCCACAGGAGCAGAAACCAAGGCCTTCTCGGCCAAAAGGGACCAATCTCTATAGCTTCCACCATATGCTTTCAAATCTTCAAGAGAGTTCTCAGAATCAGTGATACTAGGGGAAATACATATAATGAGAATTTCCAAGACTGAGCCAGGGCATCCACTACTAAAGCTTGTGGATGTGGAAATTTAGAAAAATATCAGGGCAGCCTGGCATAAAGCTATTCATCGGGCAGAATACCCCACCACTGAAAGAAGTTGTTGAGGCAGCAAGTGTTGAGAGGCCACTCCTTGGGATCTGCAAATTTTTGGCTGAGAGAATCTGCCAAGCTATTCCTTGGACCTGGAATAAAGGAAGCCTCCTGAAGATGCTTGTCTACCCACTTCAGAATTGGTGACACTTTCTGTAGAAGGGAGAGGCTCCTCATATCAGTCTGGAAATTGATGTATGCCACCACCGTGGACTTGTTTATCCTCAACTTTATTCTCGAACCTGAGAGGAAAGACTTGAAGGACATAAGAACCTGTAAAACTGCTCTGATTTCCAACAGATTTGAGGAAGTCATTTGGTTTGGATTCTATCCCCGCTTCAATGCCTAGCATGGTCAGTTTAAAATAGGAAACCAGGGAACTGGCAATAACACCAGGTATTTCACACAAACGAATACAGAAACAATTGAGTACTGTCCATGATACTTTTTTTTTTAATTTGTACTAACATACAATTTTCAGGACAAGCTTTCAGGGCATGTCCCCTTCTTCAAGGTCCAAGCAGTTATTACTGGACTCTTGTAGTTTACAGGAATGCACTTTGTTCTGCACTCCTGTGACCTGTTTTCAGCTGACAGTGGGCTAAACCCTGTTTTCTGTTGATTTCGCAAGCTCTGCAAAGATCCTGACTTTAAAGTCAGGATCCACCCAGAAAATTGGACTGGTACTTGGCTCAGGCTCTCAATAATTCTCTGACAGCCTAAGCAGCCCCTCCCACCCCTTCACAACCCAATGCTCCAGTGAGAGCTGGAGGGGTAGAGCTGAGAGCTTGTGACTCACAGTCACCACTTTCTGCTCAGAGCAGGAGGGAGAGCTGAGCGATCAGTGGTGTCTGATTGCTCAGTTCTCACTGTAGAGCCGGAAGGGGACAGATACAGCATCAGATCAATGCTGCATCCACCTAGGTGAGTATAAGGCCCCATGTACACATGAACTCCTCTAGATATTTAGCTCTCCTGGCAGTAGAAAAATGCTAAATGTGGCAAAAACATGTGTAAACATGGTACCGCGTTTAGCCGTGCTTACCCACGTTTAGCAATTGGACGTTTATTCATTTGATTGGCCAGAGTATTTTCCATTGACATGAATAAACGCCCAAGCACTTAAAGCGGCTAGCATTTAGATGTGTTTACATGCTTTTTTGGGCAAAACATTCCTCTCCTGACCGCGATTCTTTTGCATTCAGGAGAGTAATGTTTAACTGTCCCTAAACTCTGCTGCTCCTAAACTCTGGTAAAAGCCTATGTGTACATGGATACATAGGCTTTTATTGAGTTGAGTTCAGAGGCTTTGGCAAAAAAAATTCATAAGCTCTTCAACTCACGTTTATTAGCAGCAGTGTACATCAGGCCTAAATGTTTGTTTTTTTAAAAGTCCATACTTCTCTTTTAAACTGTTTAAGCTGATTAAAACATGTTGCATTCTTAACAAATGGCAAAACTCATTAAATTAATCAGTAGCTCAAGACAACCAATTTAATTCCAAATTTTTTGGCATTTCACTTTTTTATTTTCCCATTAATGTCAGAAAGTTTGGAGATGTGACTTGCAGTTAGCCAGGACAATAATAGACACTGGCATTTGGATTGGAAGATGACTTCTTTAGTGAAGACTTCAGATACCAAGATTAAATTGCATAAGAGAAAGACAGAATGCAGTAGAAGCACACTTTAAATGGAGGTTATAAGGCTTCTAGTCAGTTTTATTTGTATCTGTTTATAAAAAGTTTATTTACTTGTAAGCTCTTTTTTTAGTCACTGCTCTGATAACTCATCTATTTATGTATATATTCAGCTTAAAATATTGAGTTTTGTAAACAATGACCTTCTTTCTTCTAAGAAACTAGCAAATAGCTTGTAAAACATAAAAATGAACCTAAAGCTTTACCTACTGATTTAAAGGAGAACATGCCATATGCAGGGCAGTCTTTATTATTGATTGGACCTTGGGCAAACATTTTCTTGGGCCCCTTCACCCCCCTCCCCCTGCTCACATGGAATTTCGCTCTCAACTTGACCTAATACATACAATAAATAGCAGCTAGACTCAAAATCAGTTTACTGTAGCAGATCAGGCAGCGATTGTGATTGCTTGCCAGGGGTTACAGCACATCATTACAGCTTGTTGACTGGTTGCTAGAGGTTACAACACATCATTTCTGCTTGTCGATTGGTTGCTAGAGGTTACTGCACATCATTAATACTCACCCATTGTTTGCTAGGGCTGTAGGGGGAGAAGGTGTGATCAGTGGCAGTGCTGGGGGAGGATTGGGATGTGTGACAGTGCTGGGAGGGTGGGATCAATAACACTCACTTTCTGTCACCTGTTAGTGTCCACTCGGTTTCCCCTGCCTGCATATGAGAGGGGAGAGAGAGTGAAAAAGAAAGGGGTGAGAAAAGGGGGATGAGAGAAAAGGGGGTGATAGAGAGGGGGGTTGAGAGAGGAGAGATGAGAGAGAGGGAGTGGGGTGAGAGAAGGGGGAGAGAGAGGCGGGGTGAGAGAGAGGGGGAGTGTGAAAGAGAGAGGGGGAATGTGAAAGAGAGAAGGGGTGTGAGAGAGAGAAGGGAGAAGGAGGGGGTGTGAGAGAAAGGAGGGAGGTAGGGAGAGAGAGGGGGTGGGGCTGGCAGAGAGGGGGAGTGAGAGAGAGAGGAGGGATGAGAGAGAGGTGGGTGAGAGAGGGGAGGATGAGAAAGGAAGGGGGATGAGAGATAGGGGGGTGATCGAGAGGGGGGGGTGAGAGAGAGGGAGGGGGTGAGAGAGGGGGAGAGTGAGGGGGGTGGGAGAGAGAGGTGGGGTGAGAGAGGGGGAGTGAGAAAGAGAGAGGGGTGTGAGAGAGAGAAGGCAAGAATGAGGGCGTGTGACAAAGAGATAGGAGGGAGGTAGGAAGAGAGAGAGGGTGGGGGGAGGCAGAGAGGGGGAGTGAGAAAGAGAGGGGTGAGAGAGGGGGGATGAGAGAGAGGGGGTGAGAGAGGGGGATGAGAAAGAGAAGGGTGAGAGAATGGGGATGAGAGAGAAGGGGGTGATACAGAGGGGGTGAGAGAGAGGGGGGGGTGGGAGAGAGGGAGTGGGGTGAGAGAGGGGGTGAGTGAGGGGGATGGGAGAGAGAGGTGGGGCGAGAGAGCAGGGAGTGAGAAACAGAGAGGAGTGAGAGAGAGAAAGGAGGGAGAGAGAGAGAGACGGGTGTGGGGGTGAGAAGGGGTGAGAGAGAGAGGAGGGGATGATAGAGAGGGAGTGGGGTGGGAGAGAGAGGGGGTGAAAGAGAGACCCCTAGCCCTGCCCCCGTCTGCAGTCCCTCCTGTGCCCCTCTGTCCCAGTCCCAGTCTATGGGTAGGTGAGTTTGATGCCTAGTACATACCTCCTTCCCATCCTCATCCTCTTTACAGGACCCCTGCTCAGCCTGTCCTCCTGTTGATGTTGGAGCTGGGAGCAGAGAGAAGTTTGAATAAGGAGTCCAGTCTTTGGGTGGTGCTGGGGATGCTGCGCCCACTGCTGCTTGCTTCAAGCAGGGAGGTGGTGATGGTCTTCTCCCTCCCGGGCACTTGGTCCTAGCCACTCTTGTGCTGCTAGCCTTCCCTACGGCCTCTGTCTCCGGGGCCCGCCCGATCATCCTGCCTGCACCCTGAGGACACCGCTGTTGGCACTATATCCTGCTATTATAATGAGCCAAAACCTCACTTTCTGAACAGCAAAATACAGCAGGATCATTCTGACCTCAGCCATAGTCAAACTAGGATGGAATACACCCAAAACTCTAGCAAGGCAAGCTCTCCTAGTTCATTTACAATATGGCCCAACATGGCACTCAAGTTTTATTTATTTTACTATTCTTCAGTGGTTTCTGATCGAGGCAAAACTGATATAATGCATTACAGGAATCTTCATGAAACGAGGAGTGTTATTCTCAGCTAAGCACACCCAGGCAGATGGATTCCAGGAAGTACAGATATATACTACATGAATCATCTGCCCTTACTCAAGATGGCCATGGCCAGAAAAGATAGGGGTGTTTTTCAAAGTGATTTCTTAGCATGGAGACTTAGATGGAAGGGTGAGTTTGGTTTGAATAATAAAAATTAATTAAATAGCATTTTTTTTGTTTGTGATACTCAGATGTATTGTAGTTCTGCTTTAGGCTGCTACTGATAAATCAGACTGACAAACAGATCAGATGCACTAAACTTACCCTCTACTTAACCCTTTCGCTGCCAGGTCCATATGTTGTATGTACCTGACAGTGGGCTGCAGGCACTGGGATTGTGTAAAAAACTGACAGGCAAGAGTCTGGCTGTGAGGTGGAAGCAGTTGGGCGGCTGCTGGCCAATTGCTTCCGCACACACTAGTAATGGCGACACACCCCCCCCCCCGCGTGCATGCCCCCGCCATGTACTCCAGGCTCTGGTTGTCCATATGCGAGCCTGGGGCCAACATGGCGGGTGCTGACGGGTAGAGGGGAGAGAGGAGAGCAGACACATGTCCGCTCTCATCCACTTCTTGTTGTCACCCTGTCACTTTCCCTGGCTAGAATAGGAATGTAGCTCAATGTGATCTGCCTATAGATGAATATCACATTTATGGGACTGATTTATGAGTGTATATAATCTCATGCATGGTTTGGCGCTGTGGATACAAAACAGAGTGGTTTAATAGGAATCAGAATGTAGCTCTTTATAGGTATTATGTAATTTTTATGGATTGTTCATTTTATGTTTATGAAGATTTATGCACAAGCACATAGTACTTTTAAATGAATTTTTAAATACTGACCACATATTTTGTGAAACAATAGGAGAGAGATTAAAAGTGCCACACTTGATACTTATATAGTTTTGTATGTTTTGTCAATCACATATTAGTCCAGGCTTGCTGGGGAGAGGGATATATTTTATCATGCATTGGAAAATTGGAAAAACAAACATATAAGTTATTGATGCAACATTGTTTGTCATGATCCCACTGACATCACTACCCAACCTTCATTCCACACTCACTGAGCTTGCTAACATATCTAGACTACTTGTTAAAAGTAGTAAGTTAAAAGTCCAGAATATATCTGCCAGCACTGGCAGTGCGCCATTTTTCTAGACTCTTGTATACCACAAGGCTCCGCTATTAGGATAAAACCCTCACCAGCTACTACTCAACATTATATGCTAAAAATTACCTAACCCTCCTACAAAAACCCCTCTACTATAGATCGGGAACAAATACATTCTCTCCTACCTACCCAGGGTATTGGTCTTAAAATGTCTTTACTTCCTACACTACTCTATGATTCTGAAGTCTTACAATTCTATAACTATCAATTTGTTTGGCATCAGCAAAAACTCAAACTGCCCTTTCATACTATGCTAAAAGCCAGGACACAGGATCTCCTAAATGTTCCTTGTCTATTTAAATATTTTCAGACAGCACAAATTGCCTGAATAACAAGAATAACAAGACACCATGTCACCGTGTTCTTATGCAATCCAATCACTACTCATTCCCTCAAAGTCTGGGATAAAGTGGAGTAGAGGACTACTATCTCTCCATCACTCCTTCCTCAAAAACCCTTCTATTTCTCCAAGATTTGCTACTCCAGGGCTTTTTAAGCATTGTCCCTAGGCCTTATCCGCTTCATACTTTAGCTACACCCAATGGTGCCAAAACATTCCAAAGCCCTAGCGATTACCATAAATTACACACACCAAAATATTCCAATACCTTTGGGTCAAACACTTTTTCATCACAGCTGTTTCCTACCATATAGCACAGTATTAACTTACTGCATACAAGCAACACTGCAAAGATGATCCTCGTTCACCTGGCTTAATTTTCATGATGTATTCCATGCTAATTAGCCATTCCAACACAGTGTGGGATATTTCCTCTTATCATCCCTGGGTTTCAGAGAGAGAAAAACACCCTTTTTTTAAAAAATGAGCTCCTTAACAAAGAATATAAAGTCCAGATCCGTTTGTTCTGTAGTGTATAAAATCAAAACATTTGATTTCAAGTACACTTAAATGAGAACGCTGGCAGATCCCTTTCTATATGTAATGTTCCCCTCTGTCAGATGGATGCTGTTTGGGTTGTTATTGTATGTAAAGTCCTGTAACAAGTTCATGGAAAGATGTTCCAAAATTTCCGAGCAAGGCTCGTTGTAGTGGGAATCAAGTCACTAATAAAATTAAAAAAAACTTAAAATGTAATATCATGCTGTTGCTAATAAAATAAAAAATGTCAGATATAGTATCACGCTATATTTGCTTGCTTAAATTAAGGTTAAACTTTTATTTTTAGTTAAAAACAAATTTTTTGCATTTCTACTTAAAGTGATTGTAATCCCTAATTTTTTTTAAAATAACAAATATGTCATACTTATCTGCTCTGTGCTCCTGACTCCTCCCCCCCAAATACTCACCATAGGAAGCTACTTGCTATGGGGACAGTCATGCGGGCTTGCTCCCAAGCCATAGACACACAGAGTGCAGCTCAGCCCTGCCCCCTCTCCTTCTTCACTGGCTGTGATTGACAGGAGTGGGAACCAATGGCTCCTGCTGATGTCCCTGTGTCTTTGAGGGGAGAGAGAGCTGCTGTTCTTGTGCACAGAGCTGGATCTAGATTGGGCTCAGGTAAGTATAAGGGGGGACTGGGGGGGGCGGGGGATATGCACTCGGGTGGTTTTTACCTTAATGCAGAGAATGCATTATGGTAATAAACAATTAGCCTTTAGAACCACTGTATTACTTTTTTCTAAACATTCAAAATATGCCCTGTTTCATTTGTGAGATAGGTGAGTTACTTTTATTGTGCTTTATTGAATTAGAGTGCATGTTTTTTTGCTGGTAATGCATTTTTTCTTTACAACTTGCAAATCACTAGACCTCAGATGCTGGTTACTTTTCTTTAAATGTTCTCTAACCTTTTCTCAATAATCAGGCCTTCAGCAGAGTTGTTATTATTTCCAGCAGCAAATGTCTAGAAATGTTTTTTTAGCTGGTGCCAGTCAATGTTCCTTGCTGCTTCTATGGGATTTAAGTCCATTAGTGGGGTCATTTTCATACACCAGAAGAAGAACATATTCAAACTTTATTTCAAAATAGTAGCATTGGCGAATAGAACAAAAAAACATGTAATCAATAAACACAAAGCAATGATCAAATATGATTCATGACTAATTTAAAAGGTTTTTGTTATAGCTAATGCGAATGCACTAAGCATATTAAATGCTTAAAAAGCACAAGACATATTCATGAATCAAATCTGCTACAGGCATTTACTTACCAAAAGAGCATTTACAGTTGTGACCAAAATTATTCAACCCCCAATGCTGTAAAGGGGTTTAGGGACTATAGTGTACATTTGGAATTGTATTCAGAATCAAATCCTACAAGGACGTTGTAACTACCCAAATGCAACTAAAATGACATCAATTGTTTATGTAATACAGTAGTAAATGGTTCTTATGTGGTTTCTTCATTGCCACAATTATTCAACCCCTTAAAGACTACCACTCTGAAGAACAGAGGTTCATACAGGTGCTTTCCATCAGGTATTGAAAACACCTGTGGATGTCACCGAGCAGCAATCAAGCATAATAAGCACCAATTAGGCAGCTTTAAAATGACTGTGATACTCAGCTCCTTCTAGACATTTACTGGTGTGGTTACAAACATGGTGAAGGCAAGAGAATGGTCCAGGAAGACAAGAGAAGAGGTGATTTCTCTTCACAGGAAGGGCAATGGCTATAAGAAGATTGCAAAGATGTTAAACATACCAAGAGACACCTTAGGAAGCATCATTCGCAAATTCAAGGCAAAGGGCACTGTTGAAACGCTACCTGGTCGTGGCAGAAAGAAGATGCTGACTTCGACTGCTGTGCGCTACCTGAAGCGTAGAGTGGAGAGAAGTCCCCGTGTGACTGCTGAGGAACTGAGAAAAGATTTGTCAGATGTGGGTACAGAAGTTTCAGCCCAGACAATAAGACGCACACTGCGTAATGAAGGCCTCCGTGCCAGAACTCCCAGGCGTACCCCCTTGCTGTCTCCAAAGAATAAGAAGAGTCGACTGCAGTATGCCAAAAGCCATGTGGACAAACCACAAAAGTTGTGGGATAGTGTTCTGTGGACTGATGAAACAAAATTAGAACTGTTTGGGCCCATGGATCAACGCTATGTTTGGAGGAGGAAGAACAAGGCCTATGATGAAAAGAACACCTTGCCTACTGTGAAGCATGGTGGAGGGTCAATCATGCTTTGGGGCTGTTTTGCTTCTGCAGGTACAGGGAAGCTTCAGCGTGTGCAAGGTACCATGAATTCTCTTCAGTACCAGGAGATATTGGATGGAAACGTGATGCAGTCCGTCACACACCTGAGGCTTGGGAGACGTTGGACCTTTCAACAGGACAATGATCCCAAGCATACCTCCAAGTCCACTAGAGCATGGTTGCAGAGGAAAGGCTGGAACATTTTGGAGTGGCCATCGCAGTCACCAGACTTAAATCCGATTGAGAACCTCTGGTGGGACTTAAAGAAAGCAGTTGCAGTGCGCAAGCCTAAGAATGTGACTGAACTGGAGGCCTTTGCCCATGAAGAATGGGCGAAGATACCCGTAGATCGCTGCAAGACACTTGTGTCAAGCTATGCTTCACGTTTAAAAGCTGTTATAACTGTAAAAGGATGCTGTACTAAGTACTAAGATTGAATGTCACTTGGGGGTTGAATAAAACTGATAATGCTGTGAGCACAGAAAAGACATTTGTGGTTATTTCATTATAACTGTTATGTTATATTTGTCTGACCTACAAGTGCCTCTTTAATGTAAATGTAAGCAAGATGACTGAATGATCAAAAGCAATGTCAAACTGGCCAAAACACTCAATTTCAGTGGGGGTTGAATAATTTTGGTCACAACTGTAAGTGTAAAAGATGTGATTTCAAAAGAAACATTTATAAAAGATTGTCCATTAATGTTAAAGTCATATTCTAGGTTCGGGAATTTCTCTATCTGCATCCTGCTTATGTGTCACAGATCTAAGCAACATATATATTTTCAATCTAGTGGGCTATTGCAGGCAGCGGTCCAACTTTCAGATATATGACAGACACTAGAGTATTGCATATCTACTTTCCAAGAGGGGAAACTATGTCTCCTGGCAGGGCAAGCAATCAGAACACAGGGCTTTTGCCAAAACGGCTTCTATTTCGGCCTCCTAAGCTCCAGAAAATTTGATCACAATGATTATGGCCAGCTAAATGTGCATATGTGCAAAGTGGTCAAGTAAAAGTTTGATCATGTATTGGACAGAATGTTACAAGGACCAGCACATCTCCATAGAAATTCAGAAATTTCCAGAGACAATTCTCCAGCATAAAAGCAAGCTTCTTTTTTGGACAAACACAAGAGGCGTAAATCACATAACCACTAGTTGTAGAATATGAAAAGCACTTTCCAATTTTTCAGGTTGCTTCCAAGGCCAAAACCTATGCCTTTTTTATTTACTTTTAAATATTTTTTTAAATGGAGGATTTTATAGTAAGTATGCCAACACTGGGCAGTTGGGAAAAACATCTTTAAGATCTGTAAATCTGCAACCAACTGACTCTGAAACTAGGGAAAATTGTAAAATCATTTGTTCATTTTTTTAATACATTTTAAGGAAAAAAATCAATATAACATTGTAACAGGTGATGTTATACAACAGATACTTAAACAACAAATTCAGGGCAATAAAACATTTCTCAAAATCTAGAATCAGAATAGTAAATGCAAAATGGCACTTGAGAGTTCCAAAAAAAATTGGAGGCCTGACTGATCATACAACATAAACATTATAAACTCAACATTTCAAAAATTGTTTAAAGATAAAGAAAATAAATTGTGAGGCTCAATCAGAAACACTGTCAAAGGGTATGTCATGTACCTGATAAAGATGTTAGCCATTTCTCTAGCTGAATTAACTTTTGACAATGTGTAAAAAAAAAATCAGCAGATATTTGTGAATAAGAGTGGGTAGAGTTAGAAAAATGTAGCACATGGGTTGCAAGGGTTGTAATTAGAGAGGAGCGAAGTATTCAAAAATTCGATTCGACTGATTCGGCGAATTCGTGGAAAAATTTCGATTCGAGTCGAATATATTCGCTGTGAATTTAACTTAAAAAAGGGTGTTTCTAGGCTTCAGAGAGACTTAATATTAGTGCTGAACACTGTACCTTTAATTTAAATGCCCTTGGAGTCTGCTGGGGAAGAGAAATAATACTGTCAGGCAGTATGACATGCAGATGAGTGCCGTCGATCTTAGAATCACCGCACACTTCACTCATTTGGCCAGTCACGGGGCCAAAACCAGAGTGTGGAGCCACAGTGTGGCGGTGGAGGCAGCAGCAATGGGAGGCCATACAGCACCCTATGACAAAAATGGAAACCACCAGCAGTGTGAGGAGACCTGAAAGTGGCACATGGCAGAGTGTGGCGATAGAGACAGCAGCAATGGGAGGCCGTACAGGGACCCATGACACACTCTGGACCTGGCAGCAGCATGAGGAGGCGGTACAGGGGCCCATGGCAGATTACGGGCCTGGCAGCAGCATGAGGAGTCGGTACGGGGGCCCATGGCAGATTACAGGCCTGGCAGCAGCAATGGGAGGCCGTACAGGGACCCATGACACAATCTGGACCTGGCAGCAGCATGGGGAGGCGGTACAGGGGCCCATGACAGATTACGGGCCTGGCAGCAGCATTTGGAGTCGGTACGGGGGCCCATGACACACTCTGGACCTGGCAGCAGCATGAGGGGGCGGTACAGGGGCGCATGACAGATTACGAGCCTGGCAGCAGCAACTTGGACAGGAGGACGTTCAGTTTCTGCACCGTCTGGTGCGTGCTCGCAAACTGTTGTCTCTTGGAAACGGATTCCAAGAAAGACTGCTGACGGAATCCGTGAAGAGGAGTAGCAGGAGAAGGAGCATCTGAACGAGCGGAATATGCCAACAAGCGACAACAGGGGCCCATGACAGATTACGGGCCTGGCAGCAGCATGAGGAGTCGGTACGGGGGCCCATGGCAGATTAGGGGCCTGGCAGCAGCTATGGGAGGCCCGTAATCTGCCAGCACCCTATGACAAAAAATGGAACCCACCAGCAGTGTGAGGAGACCTGAAAGTGGCACATGGCAGAGTGTGGCGATGGAGACAGCAGCAATGGGAGGCCGTACAGGGACCCATGACAGACTCTGGACCTGGCAGCAGCATGAGGAGGCGGTATAGGGGCCCATGGCAGATTAGGGGCCTGGCAGCAGCTATGGGAGGCCCGTAATCTGCCAGCACCCTATGACAAAAAATGGAATACACCAGCAGTGTGAGGAGACCTGAAAGTGGCACATGGCAGAGTGTGGCGATGGAGACAGCAGCAATGGGAGGCCGTACAGGGACCCATGAGAGACTCTGGACTTGGCAGCAGCATGAGGAGGCGGTATAGGGGCCCATGGCAGATTAGGGGCCTGGCAGCAGCTATGGGAGGCCCGTAATCTGCCAGCACCCTATGACAAAAAATGGAACACACCAGCAGTGTGAGGAGACCTGAAAGTGGCACATGTTTGGGGCATGATTCATGGCGGATTTAGTCAGTTGTGTCAGGAACTGGTGGTTTGAAATCCAGACTAATCCACGCCTGATTCATTTTCACAAACGTCAGTCTCTCCACACTTTGGGTGGACAGTCGTGTCCTCCGCGGAGTTGCAATACCTCCTGCCGCACTAAACACGCGCTCCGATGCCACGCTACTGGCCGGGCATGACAGCCTTTCAAGGGCAAATTCAGCTAGTTGGGGCCAAAGGTCAAGTTTCGTTGCCCAGTAGTCAAGGGGATTGTCTACCTCGGTTGGCAGGGTGCTGTCCAAGTAGGCCTAAGCCTGTTGTTTGAGGTCCTGCTCCAGGTCCATCTGATGCTGCTGCTGCTGCTGCTGCTGCGGCTGGTTAGTAGTTTCCTCACTGCGCTGGTGAAGAAAGCTACTCATCATCAACTGCAGACTGAGGCAGCCGCTGCTGGTGGAGCTGCCACTGCTCCTACCACCCCACCCCTCCCCTGCTGCCATGGCAGCGGAACGCGAGCGCACAGTTCCCACAGTGTCTGAGGATGGACGTTGGCGCAGACAGGCAGAGACCAGCTGACTACATAGGTGGTTTTTATAGTACGTTATTTTGGCCTCCCTCTCAGCAGGTGTGAAAAAGGCCACCATTTTTGAACGGTAGCGAGGGTCCAACAAGGTGGACAGCCAAAAGTCATCCCTCTGTCTGATGGTTATTATTCGGCTGTCGCTACGCAAGCAACCGAGCATGCTATGGGCCATTTGTGCCAAGGAATGCGAGGGACTCCCTGCCTCCATCTCCACAGCATACTGCCACGGTGCGTCTGGGTCCTCTGTCTCCTCCTCCTCCTCCTCTACCAGATGCTCCTGCTCCTCCACTCCTGTCCGCTGAGTGGAAAAACCACCCATTTCACTCAATAATTCCTGAGCACCAATGTCCTCCTCTACCTCCTCCTCTTCTTCCTGTCCTGCCCCCACAGGGGTCATGTGGCGTTGAGATCTGTGCGCCACGTCTACCGCACCCTGACCAGCCATTGTTAACAGCATTTGTTCCAGGACGTGCAACAGAGGAATGACGTCGTTCATCCCATAGTCCTGGCGACTCACGAATAGCGTGGCCTCCTCAAAGGGCCTGAGCAAGCGCAGGTGTCACGCATGAGCTGCCAATGGCTGACATCTAAGTTACACAGGGAGTACCTTTATCCGCTTTTAACATCAGGAAATCGGTGATGGCCTTTCGCTGTTCGTAAAGGCGGTCTAACATATGTAGGGTTGAATTCCACCTTGTTGCAACGTCACAGCATGAGGAGTCGGTACGGGGGCCCATGGCAGATTACGTGCCTGGCAGCAGCAATGGGAGGCCCGTAATCTGCCAGCACCCTATGTCAAAAAATTCAAAACACCAGCAGTGTGAGGAGACCTGAAAGTGGCACATGGCAGAGTGTGGCTATGGAGACAGCAGCAATGGGAGGCCGTACAGGGACCCATGACACACTCTGGACTTGGCAGCAGCATGAGGAGGCGGTATAGGGGCCCATGGCAGATTAGGGGCCTGGCAGCAGCAATGGGAGGCCCGTAATCTGCCAGCACCCTATGTCAAAAAATTATACACACCAGCAGTGTGAGGAGACCTGAAAGTGGCACATGGCAGAGTGTGGCGATGGAGACAGCAGCAATGGGAGGCCGTACAGGGACCCATGAGAGACTCTGGACCTGGCAGCAGCATGAGGAGGCGGTATATAGGGGCCTATGGCAGATTAGGGGCCTGGCAGCAGCTATAGGAGGCCCGTAATCTGCCAGCACCCTATGTCAAAAAATTCTACACACCAGCAGTGTGAGGAGACCTGAAAGTGGCACATGGCAGAGTGTGGCGATGGAGACAGCAGCAATGGGAGGCCGTACAGGGACCCATGAGAGACTCTGGACCTGGCAGCAGCATGAGGAGGCGGTATATAGGGGCCTATGGCAGATTAGGGGCCTGGCAGCAGCTATAGGAGGCCCGTAATCTGCAAGCACCCTATGTCAAAAAATTCTACACACCAGCAGTGTGAGGAGACCTGAAAGTGGCACATGGCAGAGTGTGGCGATGGAGACAGCAGCAATGGGAGGCCGTACAGGGACCCATGACAGACTCTGGACCTGGCAGCAGCATGAGGAGGTGGTATATAGGGGCCTATGGCAGATTAGGGGCCTGGCAGCAGCTATGGGAGGCCCATAATCTGCCAGCACCCTATGTCAAAAAATTCTATACACCAGCAGTGTGAGGAGACCTGAAAGTGGCACATGGCAGAGTGTGGCGATGGAGACAGCAGCAATGGGAGGCCGTACAGGGACCCATGAGAGACTCTGGACCTGGCAGCAGCATGAGGAGGCGGTATATAGGGGCCTATGGCAGATTAGGGGCCTGGCAGCAGCTATGGGAGGCCCGTAATCTGCCAGCACCCTATGTCAAAAAATTCTACACACCAGCAGTGTGAGGAGACCTGAAAGTGGCACATGGCAGAGTGTGGCGATGGAGACAGCAGCAATGGGAGGCCGTACAGGGACCCATGAGAGACTCTGGACCTGGCAGCAGCATGAGGAGGCGGTATATAGGGGCCTATGGCAGATTAGGGGCCTGGCAGCAGCTATGGGAGGCCCGTAATCTGCCAGCACCCTATGTCAAAAAATTCTACACACCAGCAGTGTGAGGAGACCTGAAAGTGGCACATGGCATGAGACACTGTGGACCTGGCAGCAGCATGAGGAGGCGGTATATAGGGGCCCATGGCAGATTAGGGGCCTGGCAGCAGCTATGGGAGGCCCGTAATCTGCCAGCACCCTATGTCAAAAAATTCAACACACCAGCAGTGTGTGAGGAGACCTGAAAGTGGCACATGGCAGAGTGTGGCGATGGAGACAGCAGCAATGGGAGGCCGTACAGGGACCCATGACAGACTCTGGACTTGGCAGCAGCATGAGGAGGCGGTATATAGGGGCCTATGGCAGATTAGGGGCCTGGCAGCAGCTATAGGAGGCCCGTAATCTGCCAGCACCCTATGTCAAAAAATTCAACACACCAGCAGTGTGAGGAGACCTGAAAGTGGCACATGGCAGAGTGTGGCGATGGAGACAGCAGCAATGGGAGGCCGTACAGGGACCCATGACAGACTCTGGACTTGGCAGCAGCATGAGGAGGCGGTATATAGGGGCCTATGGCAGATTAGGGGCCTGGCAGCAGCTATAGGAGGCCCGTAATCTGCCAGCACCCTATGTCAAAAAATTCAACACACCAGCAGTGTGAGGAGACCTGAAAGTGGCACATGGCAGAGTGTGGCGATGGAGACAGCAGCAATGGGAGGCCGTACAGGGACCCATGACAGACTCTGGACCTGGCAGCAGCATGAGGAGGCGGTATATAGGGGCCTATGGCAGATTAGGGGCCTGGCAGCAGCTATAGGAGGCCCGTAATCTGCCAGCACCCTATGTCAAAAAATTCTACACACCAGCAGTGTGTGAGGAGACCTGAAAGTGGCACATGGCAGAGTGTGGCGATGGAGACAGCAGCAATGGGAGGCCGTACAGGGACCCATGAGAGACTCTGGACCTGGCAGCAGCATGAGGAGGCGGTATATAGGGGCCTATGGCAGATTAGGGGCCTGGCAGCAGCTATGGGAGGCCCGTAATCTGCCAGCACCCTATGTCAAAAAATTCTACACACCAGCAGTGTGTGAGGAGACCTGAAAGTGGCACATGGCAGAGTGTGGCGATGGAGACAGCAGCAATGGGAGGCCGTACAGGGACCCATGACAGACTCTGGACCTGGCAGCAGCATGAGGAGGCGGTATATAGGGGCCTATGGCAGATTAGGGGCCTGGCAGCAGCAATGGGAGGCCCGTAATCTGCCAGCACCCTATGTCAAAAAATTCAACACACCAGCAGTGTGTGAGGAGACCTGAAAGTGGCACATGGCAGAGTGTGGCGATGGAGACAGCAGCAATGGGAGGCCGTACAGGGACCCATGAGAGACTCTGGACCTGGCAGCAGCATGAGGAGGCGGTATATAGGGGCCTATGGCAGATTAGGGGCCTGGCAGCAGCTATGGGAGGCCCGTAATCTGCCAGCACCCTATGTCAAAAAATTCTACACACCAGCAGTGTGTGAGGAGACCTGAAAGTGGCACATGGCAGAGTGTGGCGATGGAGACAGCAGCAATGGGAGGCCGTACAGGGACCCATGAGAGACTCTGGACCTGGCAGCAGCATGAGGAGGCGGTATATAGGGGCCCATGGCAGATTAGGGGCCTGGCAGCAGCAATGGGAGGCCCGTAATCTGCCAACACCCTATGTCAAAAAATTCTACACACCAGCAGTGTGTGAGGAGACCTGAAAGTGGCACATGGCAGAGTGTGGCGATGGAGACAGCAGCAATGGGAGGACGTACAGGGACCCATGAGAGACTCTGGACCTGGCAGCAGCATGAGGAGGCGGTATATAGGGGCCTATGGCAGATTAGGGGCCTGGCAGCAGCTATGGGAGGCCCGTAATCTGCCAGCACCCTATGTCAAAAAATTCTACACACCAGCAGTGTGTGAGGAGACCTGAAAGTGGCACATGGCAGAGTGTGGCGATGGAGACAGCAGCAATGGGAGGCCGTACAGGGACCCATGACAGACTCTGGACCTGGCAGCAGCATGAGGAGGCGGTATATAGGGGCCCATGGCAGATTAGGGGCCTGGCAGCAGCAATGGGAGGCCCGTAATCTGCCAACACCCTATGTCAAAAAATTCTACACACCAGCAGTGTGTGAGGAGACCTGAAAGTGGCACATGGCAGAGTGTGGCGATGGAGACAGCAGCAATGGGAGGCCGTACAGGGACCCATGAGAGACTCTGGACCTGGCAGCAGCATGAGGAGGCGGTATATAGGGGCCTATGGCAGATTAGGGGCCTGGCAGCAGCTATGGGAGGCCCGTAATCTGCCAGCACCCTATGTCAAAAAATTCTACACACCAGCAGTGTGAGGAGACCTGAAAGTGGCACATGGCAGAGTGTGGCGATGGAGACAGCAGCAATGGGAGGCCGTACAGGGACCCATGAGAGACTCTGGACCTGGCAGCAGCATGAGGAGGCGGTATATAGGGGCCTATGGCAGATTAGGGGCCTGGCAGCAGCTATAGGAGGCCCATAATCTGCCAGCACCCTATGTCAAAAAATTCAACACACCAGCAGTGTGAGGAGACCTGAAAGTGGCACATGGCATGAGACACTGTGGACCTGGCAGCAGCATGAGGAGGCGGTATATAGGGGCCCATGGCAGATTAGGGGCCTGGCAGCAGCTATGGGAGGCCCGTAATCTGCCAGCACCCTATGTCAAAAAATTCAACACACCAGCAGTGTGTGAGGAGACCTGAAAGTGGCACATGGCAGAGTGTGGCGATGGAGACAGCAGCAATGGGAGGCCGTACAGGGACCCATGACAGACTCTGGACCTGGCAGCAGCATGAGGAGGCGGTATATAGGGGCCTATGGCAGATTAGGGGCCTGGCAGCAGCTATAGGAGGCCCATAATCTGCCAGCACCCTATGTCAAAAAATTCAACACACCAGCAGTGTGAGGAGACCTGAAAGTGGCACATGGCATGAGACACTGTGGACCTGGCAGCAGCATGAGGAGGCGGTATATAGGGGCCCATGGCAGATTAGGGGCCTGGCAGCAGCTATGGGAGGCCCGTAATCTGCCAGCACCCTATGTCAAAAAATTCAACACACCAGCAGTGTGTGAGGAGACCTGAAAGTGGCACATGGCAGAGTGTGGCGATGGAGACAGCAGCAATGGGAGGCCGTACAGGGACCCATGACAGACTCTGGACTTGGCAGCAGCATGAGGAGGCGGTATATAGGGGCCTATGGCAGATTAGGGGCCTGGCAGCAGCTATAGGAGGCCCGTAATCTGCCAGCACCCTATGTCAAAAAATTCAACACACCAGCAGTGTGAGGAGACCTGAAAGTGGCACATGGCAGAGTGTGGCGATGGAGACAGCAGCAATGGGAGGCCGTACAGGGACCCATGAGAGACTCTGGACCTGGCAGCAGCATGAGGAGGCGGTATATAGGGGCCTATGGCAGATTAGGGGCCTGGCAGCAGCTATAGGAGGCCCGTAATCTGCCAGCACCCTATGTCAAAAAATTCTACACACCAGCAGTGTGTGAGGAGACCTGAAAGTGGCAAATCGCAGAGTGTGGCGATGGAGACAGCAGCAATGGGAGGCCGTACAGGGACCCATGAGAGACTCTGGACCTGGCAGCAGCATGAGGAGGCGGTATATAGGGGCCTATGGCAGATTAGGGGCCTGGCAGCAGCTATGGGAGGCCCGTAATCTGCCAGCACCCTATGTCAAAAAATTCTACACACCAGCAGTGTGTGAGGAGACCTGAAAGTGGCACATGGCAGAGTGTGGCGATGGAGACAGCAGCAATGGGAGGCCGTACAGGGACCCATGACAGACTCTGGACCTGGCAGCAGCATGAGGAGGCGGTATATAGGGGCCTATGGCAGATTAGGGGCCTGGCAGCAGCAATGGGAGGCCCGTAATCTGCCAGCACCCTATGTCAAAAAATTCAACACACCAGCAGTGTGTGAGGAGACCTGAAAGTGGCACATGGCAGAGTGTGGCGATGGAGACAGCAGCAATGGGAGGCCGTACAGGGACCCATGACAGACTCTGGACCTGGCAGCAGCATGAGGAGGCGGTATATAGGGGCCTATGGCAGATTAGGGGCCTGGCAGCAGCAATGGGAGGCCCGTAATCTGCCAGCACCCTATGTCAAAAAATTCAACACACCAGCAGTGTGTGAGGAGACCTGAAAGTGGCACATGGCAGAGTGTGGCGATGGAGACAGCAGCAATGGGAGGCCGTACAGGGACCCATGAGAGACTCTGGACCTGGCAGCAGCATGAGGAGGCGGTATATAGGGGCCTATGGCAGATTAGGGGCCTGGCAGCAGCTATGGGAGGCCCGTAATCTGCCAGCACCCTATGTCAAAAAATTCTACACACCAGCAGTGTGTGAGGAGACCTGAAAGTGGCACATGGCAGAGTGTGGCGATAGAGACAGCAGCAATGGGAGGCCGTACAGGGACCCATGAGAGACTCTGGACCTGGCAGCAGCATGAGGAGGCGGTATATAGGGGCCTATGGCAGATTAGGGGCCTGGCAGCAGCTATGGGAGGCCCGTAATCTGCCAGCACCCTATATCAAAAAATTCTACACACCAGCAGTGTGAGGAGACCTGAAAGTGGCACATGGCAGAGTGTGGCGATGGAGACAGCAGCAATGGGAGGCCGTACAGGGACCCATGAGAGACTCTGGACCTGGCAGCAGCATGAGGAGGCGGTATATAGGGGCCTATGGCAGATTAGGGGCCTGGCAGCAGCTATAGGAGGCCCGTAATCTGCCAGCACCCTATGTCAAAAAATTCTACACACCAGCAGTGTGAGGAGACCTGAAAGTGGCACATGGCAGAGTGTGGCGATGGAGACAGCAGCAATGGGAGGCCGTACAGGGACCCATGAGAGACTCTGGACCTGGCAGCAGCATGAGGAGGCGGTATATAGGGGCCTATGGCAGATTAGGGGCCTGGCAGCAGCTATGGGAGGCCCGTAATCTGCCAGCACCCTATGTCAAAAAATTCAACACACCAGCAGTGTGTGAGGAGACCTGAAAGTGGCACATGGCAGAGTGTGGCGATGGAGACAGCAGCAATGGGAGGTCTCCCATTGTCCCAACATGGCCCAAATAGTCCCAACATGGGCCCCCTGGCCACGCTTGACTTTCTGGCCACATAGTCGACATACGGCTACGTTTACTTCCTCGGGCGGCTTGACGAAAAATTGCCACACCGCCGAGTAGGAAACTTTGCCCCCGATACTCCTCACTGGCTGACTGCTGCTTCCTCCGTGCACACCGGCACCACTACTGGCCGTGGTGGTAGGCTGCAGTGGAGCTGGTGCTCTACTCCGTGGCCGTTTGGCTCCACTGACACTGCTTCCACTGACACTGCTGCGACCCTGCTGCTGTCTCCTGGGCAACCCACCGACTGTTTCGCTCACTGCCAAGCTGCCACCCTCTTCTCCTGATGATGCGGAAGAAATTGCCTGATGACGACGAGGCTGCCAAGTGCGATCAACCTCCTCATCATCAAGTAGGGTCTCCGCCTCACTACTAGCCCCCTCGGCTGCGTCTGGGTCAGGAGACAGACCTGTCTCTAGACCGGCTACCGGGCCACTCTCCTCGCCACTACTTCTTCGCCTAGCTGCTGAAAAGGCGGATGTCTCCCCCCGTTCCTGACCGCCCTCTGTTAGCTCTTCCTCACTGTACAGTGGGGCTGAGCCCACAGCATGCGATACTTCGCTTGGTGAGGGAACACCAAAGGACAGGGGCAGGTAGAGGACACGTGGTTTCAGTGGGCTTGGTCCCGGGCCATGCCAACTAACGGTTGTGTCTGACGTACCCACCGACCGTTGGCTGTAGGTGTCAGAGGTGACCTGGGAAGAGGAAGACGACCGAGCCAACCAATCGATGACGGCAGGGTTGTCGGTGGAGACACGACTGCTGGATGACACCGGGAGCACTGGCCTCTGGCTGCGAATAGTGCTGCCTCGACCCCTTCCTCTGCTGCCACGTCTGCTCGCTCCTAAAACATTGCCTCCTCTGCCACTCCTCTGCATGTTGTCTGACATACTCTTTAATTAAACGATTATGTGTCCCTGAGTAACAATTCTGTGTCCCTGAGTAACAATTCTGTGTCTGTGCGAGTAACAATTCTGTGGCCCTAAGTAACAGTTCTGTGGCCCTCAGTAACAATTCTGTGTCCCTGATTAACGTTTCTGTGGCCCCAAGTAACAGTTCTGTGGCCCTCAGTAACAATTCTGTGTCTGTGCGAGTAACAATTCTGTGTCTGTGCGAGAAACAATTCTGTGGCCCTAAGTAACAGTTCTGTGGCCCTCAGTAACAGTTCTGTTTCCCTGAGTAACAATTCTGTGTCTGTGCGAGTAAGAATTCTGTGTCTGTGCGAGTAACAATTCTGTGGCCCTAAGTAACAGTTCTGTGGCCCTCAGTAACAGTTCTGTGTCCCTGAGTAACAATTCTGTGTCTGTGCGAGTAACAATTCTGTGTCTGTGCGAGTAACAATTCTGTCTGTGCGAGTAACAATTCTGTGGCCCTAAGTAACGGTTCTGTGGCCCTCAGTAACAGTTCTGTGTCCCTGTGTAACAATTCTGTGTCTGTGCGAGTAACAATTCTGTGGCCCTAAGTAACAGTTCTGTGGCCCTCAGTAACAATTCTGTGTCCCTGATTAACGTTTCTGTGGCCCCAAGTAACAGTTCTGTGGCCCTCAGTAACAATTCTGTGTCTGTGCGAGTAACAATTCTGTGTCTGTGCGAGTAACAATTCTGTGTCTGTGCGAGTAACAATTCTGTGGCCCTAAGTAACGGTTCTGTGGCCCTCAGTAACAGTTCTGTGTCCCTGTGTAACAATTCTGTGTCTGTGCGAGTAACAATTCTGTGGCCCTAAGTAACAGTTCTGTGGTCCTCAGTAACAATTCTGTGTCTGTGCGAGTAACAATTCTGTGGCCCTAAGTAACAGTTCTGTGGCCCTCAGTAACAATTCTGTGTCTGTCCCTGAGTAACAATTCTGTGGCCCTAACTAAAGTTTCTGTGGCCCTAAGTAACAATTCTCTGGCACTCAGTAACAATTCTGTCTGTCCCTGAGTAACAATTCTGTGGCCCTAATAACGTTTCTGTGGCCCTAAGTAACAATTATCTGGCACTCAGTAACAATTCTGTCTGTCCCTGAGTAACAATTCTCTGGCACTCCGTAACAATTCTGTCTGTCCCTGAGTAACAATTCTCTGGCACTCAGTAACAATTCTGTCTGTCCCTGAGTAAAAATTCTGTGGCCCTAAGTAAAGTTTCTGTGGCCCTGAGTAACAATTCTCTGGCACTCCGTAACAATTCTGTCTGTCCCTGAGTATGAATTCTGTGGCCCTAACTAGCGTTTCTTTGTCCCTAAGTAACAGTTCTGTGGCCCTGAGTAACAATTCTGTGTCTGTGCGAGTAACAATTCTGTGGCCCTAAGTAACAGTTCTGTGGCCCTCAGTAACAGTTCTGTGTCTGTGCGAGTAACAATTCTGTGTCTGTGCGAGTAACAATTCTGTGGCCCTAAGTAAAGTTTCTGTGGCCCTCAGTAACAGTTCTGTGTCTGTGCGAGTAACAATTCTGTGTCTGTGCGAGTAACAATTCTGTGGCCCTAAGTAAAGTTTCTGTGGCCCTAAGTAACAATTCTCTGGCACTCAGTAACAATTCTGTCTGTCCCTGAGTAACAATTCTCTGGCACTCAGTAACAATTCTGTCTGTCCCTGAGTAAAAATTCTGTGGCCCTAAGTAAAGTTTCTGTGGCCCTGAGTAACAATTCTCTGGCACTCCGTAACAATTCTGTCTGTCCCTGAGTAACAATTCTCTGGCACTCAGTAACAATTCTGTCTGTCCCTGAGTAAAAATTCTGTGGCCCTAAGTAAAGTTTCTGTGGCCCAGAGTAACAATTCTCTGGCACTCCGTAACAATTCTGTCTGTCCCTGAGTATGAATTCTGTGGCCCTAACTAGCGTTTCTTTGTCCCTAAGTAACAGTTCTGTGGCCCTGAGTAACAATTCTGTGTCTGTGCGAGTAACAATTCTGTGGCCCTAAGTAACAGTTCTGTGGCCCTCAGTAACAGTTCTGTGTCTGTGCGAGTAACAATTCTGTGTCTGTGCGAGTAACAATTCTGTGGCCCTAAGTAAAGTTTCTGTGGCCCTCAGTAACAGTTCTGTGTCTGTGCGAGTAACAATTCTGTGTCTGTGCGAGTAACAATTCTGTGGCCCTAAGTAAAGTTTCTGTGGCCCTAAGTAACAATTCTCTGGCACTCAGTAACAATTCTGTCTGTCCCTGAGTAACAATTCTCTGGCACTCAGTAACAATTCTGTCTGTCCCTGAGTAAAAATTCTGTGGCCCTAAGTAAAGTTTCTGTGGCCCTGAGTAACAATTCTCTGGCACTCCGTAACAATTCTGTCTGTCCCTGAGTAACAATTCTCTGGCACTCAGTAACAATTCTGTCTGTCCCTGAGTAAAAATTCTGTGGCCCTAAGTAAAGTTTCTGTGGCCCAGAGTAACAATTCTCTGGCACTCCGTAACAATTCTGTCTGTCCCTGAGTATGAATTCTGTGGCCCTAACTAGCGTTTCTTTGTCCCTAAGTAACAGTTCTGTGGCCCTGAGTAACAATTCTGTGTCTGTGCGAGTAACAATTCTGTGGCCCTAAGTAACAGTTCTGTGGCCCTCAGTAACAGTTCTGTGTCTGTGCGAGTAACAATTCTGTGTCTGTGCGAGTAACAATTCTGTGGCCCTAAGTAACAGTTCTGTGGCCTTCAGTAACAATTCTGTGTCTGTGCGAGTAACAATTCTGTGTCTGTGCGAGTAACAATTCTGTGGCCCTAAGTAAAGTTTCTGTGGCCCTAAGTAACAATTCTCTGGCACTCAGTAACAATTCTGTCTGTCCCTGAGTAACAATTCTCTGGCACTCAGTAACAATTCTGTCTGTCCCTGAGTAAAAATTCTGTGGCCCTAAGTAAAGTTTCTGTGGCCCTGAGTAACAATTCTCTGGCACTCCGTAACAATTCTGTCTGTCCCTGAGTAACAATTCTCTGGCACTCAGTAACAATTCTGTCTGTCCCTGAGTAAAAATTCTGTGGCCCTAAGTAAAGTTTCTGTGGCCCAGAGTAACAATTCTCTGGCACTCCGTAACAATTCTGTCTGTCCCTGAGTATGAATTCTGTGGCCCTAACTAGCGTTTCTTTGTCCCTAAGTAACAGTTCTGTGGCCCTGAGTAACAATTCTGTGTCTGTGCGAGTAACAATTCTGTGGCCCTAAGTAACAGTTCTGTGGCCCTCAGTAACAGTTCTGTGTCTGTGCGAGTAACAATTCTGTGTCTGTGCGAGTAACAATTCTGTGGCCCTAAGTAACAGTTCTGTGGCCTTCAGTAACAATTCTGTGTCTGTGCGAGTAACAATTCTGTGTCTGTGCGAGTAACAATTCTGTGGCCCTAAGTAAAGTTTCTGTGGCCCTAAGTAACAATTCTCTGGCACTCAGTAACAATTCTGTCTGTCCCTGAGTAACAATTCTCTGGCACTCAGTAACAATTCTGTCTGTCCCTGAGTAAAAATTCTGTGGCCCTAAGTAAAGTTTCTGGGGCCCTGAGTAACAATTCTCTGGCACTCAGTAACAATTCTGTCTGTCCCTGAGTAACAATTCTCTGGCACTCAGTAACAATTCTGTCTGTCCCTGAGTAAAAATTCTGTGGCCCTAAGTAAATTTTCTGTGGCCCTAAGTAACAATTCTCTGGCACTCAGTAACAATTCTGTCTGTCCCTGAGTAACAATTCTCTGGCACTCAGTAACAATTCTGTCTGTCCCTGAGTAAAAATTCTGTGGCCCTAATTAAAGTTTCTGTGGCCCTAAGTAACAATTCTCTGGCACTCAGTAACAATTCTGTCTGTCCCTGAGTAACAATTCTCTGGCACTCAGTAACAATTCTGTCTGTCCCTGAGTAAAAATTCTGTGGCCCTAATAACGTTTCTGTGGCCCTAAGTAACAATTCTCTGGCACTGAGTAACAATTCTGTCTGTCCCTGATTATGAATTCTGTGGCCCTAACTAGCGTTTCTTTGTCCCTAAATAACGATTCTGTGGCCCTCATTAACAAGTCTGTGTCCCTGAGTAATGGTTCTCTGTCCCTAAGTAACTTTTCTCTGTCCCCAATTATCGTTTCTGTGGCCCTAACTCTGTCCCTGTCCCTAGTACAGAGCGGTCTGCCTCTGTTCAATAACTGCAGGCAAATGAAGAATTCCAAAATGGCCGCTATTTATAGCTCGACCATTACACAGTGCTGGCTGGCTGGCTGCTGATTGGCTGATGCGATCACATGTAGTTGAGGAATGCATTATGGGTCAGCGCGCCTTGTCTGCGCGCCTTCCCAGACATCCCCGCTCCGTCGCCGCACATGTCAGCCGCCATTTTCTGAAAAATTTCGATTCGCGCGTCCGAATTAGGCTATTTTTCGGATTCGGCACGAATCGAAATTTTTCCGATATTCGACTCGAATTCCACTTCGGATACTTCGATTCGCTCATCTCTAGTTGTAATGTAACTGTAAGCAAAATAAAAAATGACATATATGATGCAGTTTGTCACTAATACTGTACTGATGAGCAAACTAAGAAAAGGTGCAGTGAGAAGTTCACAAATATCAAACATAGAGCTGAAGTAAACTGGAGCCAAATCTTTTTTTTTTTGACCCCAGGGAATTAATAGCTTGCTGTGGCTTCTCCTGAACGATAGTGTCCCTACAGAATTCAATCACAAGCCACTCTCTGAAGAAGTTTCGAATACCTTTAAATATTTAGGTGCCCTTATGTCACACCACCTACCCTTGATGTTGTTTCTTCACAATCTCTCAATTACTCCAGGTTGTGGGGAACTGGCTGCTTTTAGACAGTGGACCAGGTTTGGAGTTATACGTTTCTATCATCTTACTACTATAAATTGGCTCAAACCATTTGCTTTTTTACAAGCTGATCATAAACTTCCTAAAACAGATTATTCAGATACTTACAAATCTGAATTTGGTTAATTCCATGATTAAACCCCAATCAGATGAGACATTCTTGGCCTTTTATCAACAGAATTGCCACGACAACCCACATACCCCAAGTCTGATCTCTTTGTTGTATAATAGGTTTCTCAGTGACGCCAGCTCACCATGGCATTCATATATGGACAAGTGGGAAAAGGACCTTGATAACACAATAGAAAAGGAACAGCAAACCTAAATTTGGAACACCACAAAGTTATGCTCTCAAAATGTTTTAGCACTGGAGACCAACTACAAAGTTCTATACCATTGGTATCTGGTCTGACCCAACTCACTAATTTTACTTCAGGTTGCACTGGACATTACATAGTCACATAGTTATTCTGGTTGAAAAAAGACACAAGTCCATCCAATTCAACCAACAGAAAGGAAAAAAACACACACACACAACTAGAAAATCTCCATATACACTATTCTATACACAAAGTTGATTCAGAGGAAGGCAAAAAATAAAATAAAGCATGATCCAATTTGCTCTACCATGGGAAAAAAATTCCTTCCTTCCTGAATCTACTGTTGAGGGAGGGGTCTATGTTGCTGGAGAGTCTATTGATGCTGGCTGCTGGAAGATCTGTTGTTGCTGCTGGGGGTCTATTGTTGCTGGGGTGGTAATGTGTTGCAGGGGTCCATTGTTGCTGGGCGGGGTTATTGCTGCTGGTTGGGAGATCTGTTGTTGCTGGAGGGGATCTATTTGTGCATGGTGGTTTATTGTTGGATTGGATCTATTGTTGCTGCAGGTAACATATGTTGCTGTGGGGTCAATTGTTGATGGAAGTGATCTATTGCCAGGGTGTGGCCTATTGCTGCTAGTAGATTTATTGTTGCTGGAGGGGATCTATTTTTGTATGGTGGTCTGTTGTAGCTGGGGAGGCCTATCGTTGCTGGGGGGGCTTATGTTGCTGAGGGGGTCAATTGCTAAAAGTGGTCTTCTCTTGAGGGAGGGGTCTATGTTTCTGGCTGCTGGAGAGTCTATTGACACTGGCTGTTGGGAAATCAGTTGTTGCTTCTGGGGGTCTATTGTTGTTAAGATGGTATTTTGTTGCAGGTGTCCATTGCTGCTGGGGGGAGAGGGGTCTATCAGTGTTGGTTGTAGCGGATCTATTTTACTGCTTTTCTTGTTATCAGTAAGAAAATTCCATACAAATTACTTAGCACCACAAAATGATACTTCGCTCTGTATTCTCTAAAAGGGGCAGTACTGTGGGAAGGATAGGGGGTGGAACCAAAGGACAGTGCTCAGATGAGGGTAATGGGCAGAGATAAGAAGTGACACGGGGGGGGGGGGAGGGAGTTACTGCACCTATCCACTGAGAAAAAAAAAGCCCTGCTTACACCCCACACTGACCCTTTCCCAAATCCTCTTTTACTTTAAAAACTGAGTGATTCGAGCCATCTTGGTTTGCTTTACATTTTGTTGTACAGCTTCATTCAGACAATGGGTTTGTTTTTCTGAGTCATCCTAGTAACACAGTTTTGTTTCTTGCAGATCCTGTTCATTCTGCATTAAAATCACACAGCAGCGTTGTCAACCCAAGGACAGGGCAGACTTAGTGTACTGACTTTAAATGAACTTTGAGTAAAGACAAACAAATGAAAGCCTAACTCTGGCTAAAACTTTTTAAGCAGTTAAAACAACAGTTTTTCTTTAAAAAAAAAAAGCTCTCCCACATTAATAGATGCAGTAAACCCATTCTTTGAGCAACAACGTAATGTTAACTAAATCTATTTGTGTTTTTTTGCCAACATGGCCCTGGCTCCCATTTTGCAGCAGTTTTCTCGGCCTGCCTTGTGTCTTCATATGACTGCTGGGCTGCCAGTTTGATAGACCTTATAGTGGAATCTGCAGAGAGTTCCAGGCCTGGATAACAAGATGAAAAGAATGACACATCTTTTGGCAGATAAACTATCTTGCTTCACAATATATCACTGCCTTTTAACTGAAATAATTTGGTAACATCTAGAAGGACAAAATGACCCTAAATAAAATAAGACACCATGTTTCAGCACAATAAAATGTTTTGTAATTTTTATCAAAGTGGTAGGGAAGTGAAACTGAAAGCAACATTTTTTTTGGAGTAAGTGCTACAACCTGGCAGGTTTTAAGGGCCCATTGAGACACTAAAGTAGAATGTTTTCTTGCATTAAAATATAACTATAGGCTAAACTTTTTTTACTGTTGGATAGAGAGGTGAGAAATTATAACATCCCTGAGATTTGCATTGCTGTCTGGGCCCCTGTTAAGGTGGTTCACCATCTCTATTTGTCCTGTTTACCATTATCACTCATAGAAAAAGTGAAATAAAACCCCAAATTTTTGGTTGTCACAGAACAGGAATAAAAGGGAAATCTTCCAATAGGGACACTAGTTTAGGTGACCCTGGTGACAACCATGAATGCCCATGGGTTTCGGGGGATTTTCTCTTACTCCCTGTTTTGACTATGGGACAGGAAGTAAAGGGAAATTTCCCCAATAGGACAAAAAAAACTGATAGGGATTGTAACTCTTTCTTATTGTATCCAAAATGAAAAAAAAAGGTTTGTCTTTAGTTCTACTTTAAGGTTCACTACATTGAAGTGGCTCAATTATCTTGAGTGGGTTGGCAGCACACGTCAACACACATCTGCATCTTTTTAAAATACTGTGCACCTTAACACACAGTCCACATTGTGTGCTGCCTGCATTGCATTACTACATACAGTGGGTAAAATAAGTATTGAATATGTCACCATTTTTCTCAGCAAATATATTTCCAAGTGTGCTATTGACATGAAATGTTCACCACATCTCAGTAACAACACATGCAATCCATATATATAAAGAAGCCAAAACAAATAATTTCGGAAATTAAGTTCTGTGTTAAAATGGAATGACACAGGGAAAAAATATTGAACACGCTAACTGAAATGTATTTAATACTTCGTACAAAATCCTTTGTTGGTAATGACAACTTCAAGACACCTCCTGTCTGGAGAAACTAGTCACATGCATTGCTCAGGTATGATTTTGGCCCATTATTCCACACAATCTGCAAATCTTGAAGGTTCTGTGGACCTCTGATATGAACTCTGATCTTTAGTTCTTTCCATAGATTTTTCTATTGAATTCAAGTCAGGTGATTGGCTGGGCAATTCTAGCAGCTTTATTTTCTTTCTTTGAAACCAATTGAGAGCTTCCTTGGCTTTGTGTTTGGATTCATTGTCTTGCTGAAATGTCCACCCTCGTTTCATCTTCATCATCCTGGCAGATGGCAGCAGATTTTTAATTTGAATGTCTTGGTACATTTTTCCATTTATCCTTCCTTCAATGAAATTAAGTTTGCCAGTACCATATGCTGAAAAACAGCCCCGCACCATGATGTTCCCACCTCCAAACTTCACTGTTGGTATGGTGTTTTTGGGGTGATGTGCAGTGCCATTTGACCTCCAAACATGATGTGTATTACGGCATCCAAAGAGTTCAATCTTGGTCTCATCTGACAGACTATATTCTTCCTGTATTTCACAGGCTTGTTTAAATGTTGTGCAGCAAACTTTAAACAAGCTTCAACATGCTTTTTCTTCAGCAATGGAGTCTTGTGTGGTGAGCATGCCATGGCAGTTGAGTGCATTGCTTATTGTTTTCTTTGAAACAATTGTACCTGCTAATTCCAGGTCTTTCTGAATCTCTCCACAAGTAGTCCTTGGCTTTTGGATAACTCTTCTGATAATTATTTTCACTCCGTTGTCAGACATCTTGTGAGGAGCATCTGGTTGTGGCTGATCTATGATGAAATGACGTTCTATCCACTTCCGGATTATGGCCCCAACAGTGCTCACTGAAACATTCAGAAATTTAGAAATCCTTCTGTAACAAATCCCATCAGTATGTTTTGCAACAATAAGGTTGCAAAGATCTTAAGAGAGCTCTTTGCTTTTACTCATCATGAGATGTGACAACTTGATAATGAGACAACTTTTTATAGGCCATCAGCTGAGACTGAACCAGCTGATATTTGCTTGCACTGACAAGTGTCAAGATTGCTTTCTAATTACTGATAGAGTTCAGCTGGTGTCTTGGCTTTCTATGCCTTTTTGCGCCTCCCTTTCTTAATGTGTTTAATACTATTTCCCTGTGTCATTCCATTTTATTAGACATAACTTCTGTCAATAGCACCTTTAGAAATATATTTACTGAGAAAAATTGTGACATGTTAAATACTTATTTTACCCACTGCATTTTACAGAGTGTTACTGCAACCCACAGGTCTGAATGGGGCCTAATTGTTATCTGTGTTCTAACACATCCTTGCATCCTGTTCAGAGTGTCTGTTAGGTTCTCATTTATCCAGGTCACAGGTGTAGTTAGTCACATTCAACTGGACTTGTTCTGAAGCCATTTCATAGCTTACTAAGCCACATCTTTCCATCCTAGAGAGTCAGGAAAATACCCCAGCATTTTTGACATGTTGGCAATTATTTTAGGATGTATACCCTTAAACAGGTGCAGGAATATAAGAAAACTGCAAGACATTTTGAAGATAACAGTAACCATCAACCTCATGTCAACATTATGGACATACACATGTCATAGCATTTTGTGCTTATATTCCATTGTAAGAAGTCAATGGGCCAATTTGATTTTACAAAGGGATCAAAACCAACTGCTAAATGAATGGGTGAGACAGACTCATTTCGCCATTGATGCATTAACGTATGATACAAAGCTGATGAAATTAAATAGAGGATAGAGGTTGACATCAAAACTACCTGTTGAGACCCTAGAATGTGTGGTTGAATTTACAGAATGAGTTCAACAAGCCCAATATATTAGAACAAAGAAAAATAGACCAACAAATTCTTCAGCCAGCTTCTACAGACCAGCAATAAATGAGAGAACAGAGGAGAACACATGATAGTGGAACACCCTAAAGCAATAAGAACACTTGGATAAAGAACCTTGCAGACAGAGAGCTTACTCAGCCAGAGAAGGAAGTCTTAGGCAAGGGACTTAATTTTTCTATGGTACCCCAGTGTGTCATCACAGCTACAGAATCTTCTATCTAAAACATCCACATACTGATAGTTGTGGCTGAACTCTGTCTGAGGGTCTTAGCAGTCCAGCCAGTATCAAAGCTCCTACAATGGTGTCCTATGATGTCACATCCATTTTCACTTGTATATCAAATGTAGAGGTTATTGAGACTGTATGAAAACATCTAAAACAAGATAATACTCTTGACAGGTGAACCAAACTCAAGCCAGACCAAGTATTTTCCATGGTAGACTTTTGTCTCAGCAACACATATTGGGTAACTTCTACAAACAGAAATGTGGCTGTGCTATAGTATCACTAGTGTCTCCCATTTTAGCTAACCTGTACATGGAGGAGGCGAAGAATTCTTTCAGGAGAATAACACCAAGTCGTTGGTTCAGGTGTGTAGATGATTCATGGGTCAAGATTAGAACATCAGAAATACAAGCTTTTAGTGAACATATCAATTCAGTGGACACATACATTTACAGGAGAAGAGGCACAGAATAACAAATTACCCTTTCAGGCCATGTGTTACAGGTCAAGAGGGGGTGAATTGGACATTGGGGTGTACAAGAAAGCTATTCACACAGACTAGTATCTGCTTTTTAGTTCCCACCACTTACTGGACCACAAACGTGGAGTACTTAGATTCTGAAATATTGGGCTGATATGGTAACAAAAGACAGAGTTTTTAAAGGCAAAGAACACAGACTCTCAGGATTGCCTTGAAAGTTTATGGTTACCCAGACTGGGCCTTTGTTAAAACATCCACAAGGTCAAGTAAAAGCACTGGTCTGTTGAACACAGCGGAAAAACAGAACACACGAAATATAGGGGTGGATTTACTAAAACTGGTGCACTCAGCATCTGGTGCAGCTGTGCATGGTAACCAATCAGCTTTTAACTTCAGTTTGTTCAATTTGGCTTTGGCAATAAAACATGGAAGCTGATTGGTTTCTATGCAGAGTTGCACCAGATTTTTCACTTTTAGTAAATAACCTCCACAGTGTCAGAAAAACTCAGAAGGGTCTTTAACAAACACGGTATCCCTGTGTCCTTCAAGCTCTGCAATACACTGGGTTTGATTTACTAAAGGCAAATAGGCTGTACACTTTGTAAAAGAAGTTGCACTTTGTATGTGAATTTTCCACAGAGCTTAGTGAATGTTGTGGAATTTTACTTTGCAAATATGCAGGGAGAATAAAAAAAACAGTATGTTTGCTTGCGAATGATTGGATGATGGAAGTCTGCAGAGCTTCACCTCATTCATTAAGCTCAGGGGAAAATTCCAATGTAAAGTGAACAGCCTATTTGCATTTAGTAAATCAACCCCATAGTTTAAGAAATACTGAGCTAATTAATTAACATTTATTTACTGTTGAATTCTCCCAAAAATAAATGTTTACCAAAATTTGAACTAAGTAAGACATTGTGGCTGATGTAAAGTATGCTAAAAATATGCTAAAAGGACATTTTTTTGATGCCTATATCAATTAATCAGAATTCACATTTCTTTTTTTGTACCGTTGAAAGCTGATTGGATGCTATAAGCAGTCACATTTTTTTTCTTATTCCACCCTTTTCATACATCAATTTTTCATACTCCCGTTATTATTAAAGTCCCATTTAGTAGGATACAATCCTATGCATCCTTGTGCTGTAGCTTCTAAAACGTTATCAGCAATATATTGCATTTAGCTAGGAATTTACTTAACATACATTTCAGGAATGATTTTTTTTCTTAAAGATTTTCTTTGAAAGATTGACACTTAACATTTATTAGCATAATGCAAACTGGAACCAAGAATAGAAAATGTTTTGTGTGCCAGCTTCCTCTTTGTTAATATCTTTTTCTCTATGCATCACACAGCCTCATGCGGGCTGAATACAGAGCACAGAGATTAATTTCTATGGAGTCTATTTTTGCTTTTATACCACTTACAGAAAACTTCCTAAAAGTAAAAACAGCATTTCAAAATATGGGAAACAATATAGCAGCTTCAGTTACTCTCCAGCCATACCAGCATCTGATAGTCAATGAACCACTCCACTTCACATATTCTTTTAAGGCAAAACTATCAGGAATAGTGTACCTATGTTGAACTCCGTAAACAGGTTAGAGAAAAAGCTAGAAAGAATGAGGAGCCCATTAACATGTTTCATACATTGTGTGATGAAGTGTAAATGATTCATTTTAAATGGGCTATCTTAATGTAAGCTGTGCTGACAAATCACAACAGTGTGATTGGACAAAGAACCAGCAAACACAAATGCTCCTGCGCTTGGGGATGGACTCGATGCAGGCCACAACCACATTAAGAATGTCCTGGAACATGCACACCTTGCTGCCCTCAAATGGACCGGGGGAATCCAAATATACTGAATGGGGAAAGAACAAAGAGAGGGCGCACAGGCCTAGTGCATTACCATAAAAAATGTTTAATAAAAAATAAAGTAGGTGTTGTACTCACAAACGACAATATAGTCAAGGCACATCATAAAAGAACAGCTGGGTCAACACCGCGCTGAGTAACAGTCCGCAATAGGGAGTTTAGACATCCAAAAGGCTGCCGCGTTTTGAGGACTTGCCTCTTCCGCTGAGTAACAGTCCGCAATAGGGAGTTTAGACATCCAAAAGGCTGACGCGTTTCGAGGACTTGCCTCTTCCTCAGAGCTCTGAGGAAGAGGCAAGTCCTCGAAACGCGTCAGCCTTTTGGATGTCTAAACTCCCTATTGCGGACTGTTACTCAGCGCGGTGTTGACCCAGCTGTTCTTTTATGATGTGCCTTGACTATATTGTCGTTTGTGAGTACAACACCTACTTTATTTTTTATTAAACATTTTTTATGGTAATGCACTGGGCCTGTGCGCCCTCGCTTTGTTCTTTCCCCATTCAGTGTGATTGGACCCTAAGCCCGGGTTCACACTGATGCGGTGTGGAATTGGTAGCGTTTTCTATGTGAATTCCGCATCACAACTGCACCCCAGTTATGCGAACTGCTGTGAGTGTGTATGTTAAGTTAATAACACCCCTAAATCGGTCAGCGAAACGCAGTGCGATGTGCAGAATTGGATCGCATGGGTGTGAATACCCATGCAATTCGATTCTAGTGCGGACTCAAAAAAGAGGTCCTGCACCTTTTTGGTGCGGATTCGGTGCAATTTGAGCCATACAAGATATATTGCTTCAACCTCACCGCACACAATTTGCATGTGCTTTGCACAGTAGTTCCTGTGCGAATCACGTGCGATATACCGCACCACACAAGTGCGAACCCAGCCTAAAGGGTTTGAGGATGTTCACATGATAAATTGTGGGAAGATTTACTTCAAGTATCCAATCATGTGAAAAGAAAACCTTTGTTTACTTATTTCTCTCTCATGATTTGAGAACTCAATTGCACAATTTCTTGTGTGTTCATTCTGCAATCGTTTAGCCCTCATTCATACCTGAGTGTTTTTCTGCTCACTTCCATACACTTGGCCATGCCATACTATGCCTGACTAAGCAGAATGCCGTTCTTTCTAACTGTGCCTGTTCTCACTTGTACACTCAGATGCCTTACGCTCAAAAAGTAAATGAGCTATTTCTGAGTGTATTCAGGTGTTTTTGATCCCACAGACTTCAATGCGAACGTCTGTAAGCGCTCAGCATGTGTTTTTTCATGCATTTTCGCACATTTTTGCATGTTTTTTAATGCCTGAAAAGTTTCTCTACAGTTACAGAACTGCTCTCCTCCCTTTGCCCAAAACAGGAAACTTCTGAAGCATGATACACATGCAAAAACACCCATAAAACATCTGTTATATGCCTGAAAAACGAACTTAAAATGACCATGAATGTGCTCTGGTGAAGTGTGAATGCAGTCTTAGTAAATCAGCCTCAATATTTCCTGTCTAGGATGTAACAGTTTCCATCTCCAGCACTGTAAGTAGTAAGTAACACAGTGCAACCACAAATTTTTAGACACATCAGAATCAAGTCTCACTTCCTAAACCTAAAGCATACTTTCCAAAAAAAAGGAACAGACCTTAAAGTGATATCAAACCCAAAAGCAAGCATTTATTACTGCAGCTTACCAATTCATAGATGTGGTGGCTGTATAACCTTTCTCTTTTAGGCTTTCTTCCCTTTATTTTCACCTGGTTGTCCTGCCAGTAAGTCTATTGTTTTACAACAGAACATGCTGTCCTGCAGAGGTAGCAAATGGAGGGTTGAGACAAACCATTTACAACTTACAGGGGTGCTTACAGTGGTCATCTTTTATTCATTTATGTAAAACGTTTATCCCAAAAGGACCCAAACTGCTGCTGTAACTGCTTATGAAGTGTTATCTGGAGTTTGGCAGTTTGTTAGTGTGTCTACATCTGCCCAGATTAACAATTCTGCTGTCCAAAGGTGTCTCCTCCATTCAGTGTAGACACTTTAATACAGGAAGTGTGTTACTGGCCAAGTAACCAGGTGCAAAAAGCCTTAAAAGAAGAAAATTAATGCAGCCATCACATCTAATCATTGGTAAGCTGCAATATATTCCATGTTTGGTTTTGGATTTATTACTGCTTTAAAATGAACCGATATTGAAATGCTAACATAAAGAATCTTGTTTGGAAGGAACATTTGACAGTGATCACCTGGATGTAGGGGTACAAGCATGTTTTCCAAACCTATGGAGGAAGGAGTGGGGAGCACCTGAGAAGTATACTGATGGGCTGAGAAAATCCCCGTTTTCATCCCCCATGAGTGCTAAGCCAGCCTCAGCGAAGAGAAGCGAACAGCTGCTTACTCTCCAAGATCGCTGAGAGGATCCTTCCATGAACACCACTTTAAGAGGATGAAGAGGGCTCCAGATTAAGGTGGAACAAATCACCTCAAATAAAAAGTAGAAGTTTTAGGCCTCAGAATAGCTCTGCTCTTTTGAAACACCAAAAAAGAGTTCCTTACAAGATAAGGCAGCTAGCAACAAAAACCCACCTTGTGGATGAAATCATGATAAGACTGAGATTGGCCCCTTGAGGGAGCTCCAAGCAAAACACTGATCCAAATCCAATTGGAGGTAAGCTAGGATTCATTCCATGGAGAATGGAACTTCATTACTTTTGCATCAAGCAAAATTGGTTTTAGGTGCAACGATAGCCCATACAAAAAGTTGGCTTGCTTGCATGAAAAAGAGCAAAAATTACTCAATCAGACAAACTTTTTTTTTTCAATATCTTTTATAAAAAAATTTTGATACAAAAAGAACATCAAATAACACATGGCTAAAAAACAAAGAGAGAAACTTCACCCATACATCCCAATTGCATCATAACATATTATCCCCTACCCCTCTCTTCCCTCCCCCCTCTCCCCCTCCAATCCCTGGTCCATACCACAATTGTAGTTTCTAACCTTTCTCAAAATTATCTATTCATATCTGTATTCCTTCCCTCCTATCTCCTTCTCTCTGTCAGGTGCTCCATTAAAGCTCCCCCCAATGCTCATCCACCTATATTTCAACCAATTCCAGGCATCTTTTAGATGTTTTAAAGGCCAACCAACCGCTCCACGTTTTCCTAAATTTTTCTATTTTATCC
Source organism: Staurois parvus (assembly GCF_062004578.1). Classification (NCBI taxonomy): domain Eukaryota; kingdom Metazoa; phylum Chordata; class Amphibia; order Anura; family Ranidae; genus Staurois; species Staurois parvus. Next base: position 22,425,721 of record NW_028317941.1, read on the forward strand.
TCCTCAATATGACACAACTCCTCCATCCTGTAGATGTTTTCTACGCTATTTACCCAATCATTCATACTTGATAGGTGTGGGGCAATCCAAAGTTTGGGAATCAAGCCCTTAGCCATGCTAACTAGATGGTATAATACCTTGTTCTTGTGTAGTTTTACCAAAGGTTCAAATGTATAAAATAAACAAGTACACGGATCTCTCCTTACAGTAATCCCACATATTTCTTGGATGTATTGTAATATTCCCTCCCAGTAATCTTGTATTTTCGGGCATTCCCACCATATGTGTGCCATCTTACCCTTTTCCCCACATCATCTCCAACATAAAGGTAAAATATCTACTTGTTGTTTATGTGCTTCACTTGGTGTAATGTACCATCTAACCATTCATTTATAGTTCATTTCAACCATGCTCATATTTGTTACCTCATGTGCTATTTTAAATATACTATTCCTCTGTTGCTCATTTAACTTTGATCCCAACTCCCACTCCCGTTTTCCCAAGAACTGGGGGGGATTAGCACCCTCCATATCCATAAGAATCTTACAAATCTTAGAAGAGCCCTGTTTAGGGGCTATAGTTACGTTCAATCGTTTTTCAAATGGGCACTGATCCTCCAACATCCTCAGTGGTTGCGGGAGTGTTGAAACAAAGTGACCTAATTGACCAAATCACCATTCGACTATTGTGCAAAAAAAGTGTGCAATTTCCCCTTACTCAATATGTCTCTTAAACATACGTTCTGATTTTTAATCCATTTCCCAGAGATATTTTTCTTCCCTGGGGGGATATACTGTTCCCACCAAGGGGATCATACCTGAATTATATTTCCATCCCTTTTGTTTATGCAATCTATCCCAAACACTTAAAACTTTCTTTGTCAGTGAACTAATGTTCCCATATAATGTGCAGAATGTGGTACCCAAACCATCTTCCCTAACTGTGCCTTACTCAAAGTCTCTTTCATATTCACCCAACCTTTCCTTTGGGAGTTGAATACCCAGTCTATTATTCGTGAAAGTATCACCCCTTGATAATAGCTCTTAACATTTGGCATCCCCAAACCCCCATTTCCTTTTGCCCTACACAATATTTCGTGCTTAATTCTCGGTTTCTTATTTGACCAAATAAACTTAAGTATCATCTTTTTTACTATCTCAACGAAGGATCCTGGTATATGTGCTGGGAGCATATGAAACCTATATAAGATTTTTGGTGCTATCACCATCTTTACCAAGTTTATACGACCTATACAGAAAGCGCCACCCTTTGACAACCTCTTCAGTTCTTCTTTTATTTTGTTTACTAATGGGATGTAATTTGCCTGGTACAGAGCTTTTTTTGAAGGGGTTAATTTTATTCCCAAGTAGCCTCTTTCTTTTTCCCTCCATGTAAATGGAAAATCTTTTTGTAAACTTTGCCTCTCAACTTTTGGTATATTAATATTTAAGATCTCCGAATTTGCCGGATTTATTTTCAAATTTGATAGCTTCCCATACTGTTTTAATAATCTCATTACGTTAGGTAACATTATTCTAGGGTTTACTATATAAAACAACATATCGTCCTCACATGCTGCCACTTTATGTTCCACTTTTCCAATCTTTATTCCTGCAATATCCACACACTTCCTTACCCTCACCAGGACAGGTTCCAAGGATATAACAAACAATAAGGGAGAAAGTGGGCAACCCTGTCTGGTTCTGTTATACATTTAAAGAACTGAGAGGGGGATCCATTGACCTTAACCGCCACTGAGGGGGCATTATAAAACCCTTTTATCCACTTCAACATTTTAAGCCCTAAACCTAATTCTTCTAGCATATCCATAATGAAGCCCCAGTTAACCCTGTCAAAAGCCTTTTCGGCATCTATTGACAGGAATAATGTCGGCAATTTCTCTCTTTTAACCTTTTGTAGGAGGAGCAATGATCTCAGGTCATTGTCCCTACCTTCTCTTCCAGGGATGAATCCTACCTGACCCAGGTGTATCCACTCCAGCATCAAATCCTTTAATCTGGTTGCCAATACCTTAGCATACAGTTTAGTCAATCAGACAAACTTCTGACTTTCAGGATCTGTGTTTCAAAAGTCATTAAAATTAGTGACCAAAAAGCAGGATGGAGAACCAATCCTTGCAACAGATAGTCTGGGTGGTTGGAAAGCAGCAACAGAGTGTCCATCCGGAGTCAAAGTAAGTCCAAATGTCCAAGTACCACACTTTTCCTGGCCAATTATGTAACAAAAGAATCACCAGAATGGCCCTCACCTCAATCCTGAGGAGCAGCTGAGAAAGTATCTTTACAGGAGTGAAGTGATCACACATGGTCACTAGAGCATGCACAGCGAAGGCTCGAGGATCCCTGGACCTAATGACAAAATTGTCCAGTATGGTGTGAAACCTGAACTTGTTCCCCACCTGTGATAGAGGTTTTGAAACATCTCTGGGTAAAGGATGCACTCTCCCGGGACCAGTTGATATTAACTGAGATAGTCCACCTGCCAATATTGCAGTCCAGAGATGTGTACTGTAGTCAGGACTGGAAAAAACTGTTCTGCTCAGATCAGAATTAAATCTGCCTCAGTCTGAGTTGTGCAACCTATGGTGTATTCTTGATAGGCAACTAGGCCATGGCAGGGCATAGTTTGATTCTACCCTTGTTTGAAGTCCCTGAAAACCATGGAGTTCCTAAACCTAAAAACAGGCTTTCTAAAATGAGGACACATACCTTAACATTAACCTATATTGAAATGTTAATATAAAGCTAGGTCTTGTTGGGATGGACCATTTGACAGTGATCACCTGAATCTATGTTACAATGCTTTTAAAAGTTTATTGTACAATAAATGGGCAACGCACATGTTTTGCGTATGGAGGAAGGAGTGGGGAACATCTGAGAAATATACTGACGGGCTTGTAAAATCCTTGCTTTCATCATGTTAAGCCACGCTCAGTCAGGAGCAGATCACTCCTGTTTGCTGTTTCTGATTGCTCAGATGATCACCACACTGAGAGGCTGAAGAGGACTCTCAAAGGTCAAGACATGCAGTGCCTAAATCTGTGATTGGCTATCACAGTAACCACAAGGCAGGGCCATTCTGATTGGCTCTCTGGCTTATGCCTAGGATCTAATGACAGCATACTTACAGGCATTGGGAGCACGCCTGGTGCATGAATCCCATCTGTACTAAAGGACATTTTTAAACATCCAATTTGTACAGTTGGTCCCCCAATTGATCGTTTTGCTACAACAGCTGGTCAAGAGTTGGTTAATATGTAATACACAATATTACATTTTAATAAAACATGAAAGTAAAACTATGGGCAAAAGCAAAATTGCATTTATGATGCAGTCAGTCACTAGCCTTAACACAGCAGTTTTTGGTTTTCTGAGTCTCCTTGTAATATCTTTTCCTGATGGCTTCATGTCAGCACAGCTGGGTGAGGCCCCGTCCTCCCCCTGCCTGATCAGGATGTAACTCAATACATTTTGACCCACCTCAGCCTAGGCGTTCCTTTTTCTTCCTCCTGCAATCAGGACAGGTGGCGTCTTCCCTCCTAGCTGGTTTAATGGCTGTCTGTCTGTCCAGAATCACTCTCAAGGTTGGACGCGGTCCCTGTACTTCTCTGCTAACAGCAGTTTGACCAGGGAGCCCCACTGCTGGTCCTCAGGGCAGCATCAGGTCGTGGTAAAGTACTGCTTTTTGGGGTTTTACACCGGTGCTCAAGGCTCCTTGGCGGCTGTTAGTAGGGGTAATCTCCTTCCTTGGTGGCTGCTGGGGGTGATGGCTATAAGGGGAGCGGCGCTGGTCTCCCTGCTTCTTACCAGTGCAGCTCGGTCAGTGCATGGGGGCCAGTGTGGAGCACATGCTGCGGCCTGCTCTGAGCATGCGCTTACCACTCGGCCAATCAAGAGAGGGGAGGTGGGGCCAGACTTAAAGGAGCCAAAATTTAAAAGATGCTTTTGGCTGAAAGCAGCTGCTGCCAATGATTGTGTGCTCCTGTAGCCTGCCTGTACCTATTCTCTCTCTCTCCCCTCCAGGTATGCATTGCACCTGCAAGGCTGTGCTCCTGTGGTTCTATCTGCTGTGTTGCTCTGCCTCATGCTCTTGATTTTATCTTTTTTGCAGCAGTGATAACATGCCTACCCCCTCTAAAGACCAGCAATCTCAGAGAAGGTAGGGAGACGTCGCCAGATGCGCATATTCTTTTTGGTGTTTTTCAAGTCAATTACTAATTTTGCCTTTTTTTCTGTGCTGCCCCAGCTCATCAGGTCTTGGTCATGATTCCCGGCAATCAGAAGCAAGAAGCTCAGAAAGGCGTAGGAGACAGTCATTAACAAGGGAGGACCAACATTCACGGGGAAGGACAGGGACCTCGCGTTCCCATTCAGCCTCTAGGGGTCAGTGCTCCCCATCACGATAGGGCAGGGATTCACATTATGACCAACCCAGACCAGGAGGATGCTGGGTATGCCCTAGAAGAGCCATACTGGGCAAGACAGCTTATGAGACTTGCTTCAAAGAATCAACCAAACACCAAGAGCTCGATAAAGCGGAGATGGTATTGCTAATGAAGCAGGCATTTGAGGAGACACTAAAGGTGTTTGCATCGTAGTCACAGCCACCAGCCACCCCAGTTCCATCCACCTCGCACTTCTTGTCTCCGCAGATGCCACCAGCTAGTTAGGTGATTCCAGAGTCCCCGGAACTTTCGGCCTCAGATGCTGTTTCATGGAGGAAGATGAGGGCAGTTTTGATGGTTTTGATTTTGCCTTGGTCCAGCCATTCATGAAAGATTGGGCAGGCTCTGCTTTGGGAAGACGCCAGGGAAGAACCGCAAAGAAGCAGAGGAAGAGTTTCACGAACATGAAAAAAGGAGGGGGTGAATTTCTCATTCATGGAAGAAAGGACATAATTACGAATGAGTGGAAAGAAGTGGATAAGAGAATCTCTTTTAAGAATCGGTTCGCAAAGCTATACCCCTTCAAGTCGGAGAGTATTAAGAGTTTGGAGGAGCCTCCGGTGGTGGACGCAGAACTTATGTGCCTCGCTAGACACGTAACCCTTCCGCTAGATGACGCAGTGGCATTTAGGCATGTGCTGGATAAAAGAGTGGATGTGGATCTTAAAAAGATTTACACACTTGCTGGTGGGGCGTGTAGACCTTCTATGGCTTTGGCAGCTATTTCGAATGCCATAGTGTTCTGGGTTCAGAAGTCAGAGGTGGCAGTGGGAAGTGACCTGAGCAAAGCCGAGGTCTTGACCTCCTTTGCCAATTTGAAGCTAACAGCTTCTTTTATGGAAGAGGCATCCATTGACCTTATTAAGATGTTGGCCGGGATCATGATTAATGCAGTAACAGCCAGAAGAGCCCTATGACTGAGGCCCTGGGTGGCGGACACAGCCTCCAAACAAGGATGGTGTAAGATACCATTTGAAGGGCAGCCCCTGTTTGGAAATAAATTAGACACTGCCATCGCAAAAGCCACAGGGGGAAGTCTGGGTTTACACTCCAAGATCAGAGGCTCCTTTGCAGAAGAGGTACAGCTTACAAAAATTTGCCAAGGACCAGAGGTAGAGATGTTAAGTCTTACAGGCCATGGAGAGAATTTCAGCATCAATGATCTGACACAGCTGCAAACCGCAAGTCAAATAGACCAACTTTGTCTCTGGCACAGGAGTCCCAGAAGTCTTTTTGACTGTCTGCCAGCTCACACTTGTTGCGTAGGAGCCAGATTATTCAAGTTCCATCAGGTGTGGGCACAAGAGCTAAAGAAGCCTTGGGTAATTTCCATCATCCAGTTTGGCCATGCTTGGAAATTCCTGAGGCATCCCCGCAGAATCTTTGTTCCGACAAAATTACTGGCAAGAGAAAAGCAAGATGTTTTATGGAAATACATAGAAACCCTCCTCAACCAGGAAGTGATATTTGCAATACCCCAACAAGAACGTTTTTCTGGAATCTACTTGCCTCTATTCCTAGTACAGAAAAAGTAGGAAGCATGGAGACCAGTGATAGACCCTCAGGAGGCTCAATACATATATCAAGAAAAACAGATTCAAAATGGAATCTCTCCAGACCATTCTGAAAATCATTCAGCCAGTGGATTGGCTTCTATCAGTGAACCTCAGGGATGCATATTTCCATGTACCAGTAGCTGCAGTCTGCCAGAAATTTCTACGGTTTGCGGTAGGCCAGCTCCACTTCCAGTTTGTATGCTTACCCTTTGGGCTGACCATATCACCCAGAGTATTCACGAAGATTCTTCTGGTCCTAGTGGTGTACCTGAGGGCGCAGGGAGTGCCAATATATCACTACTTGGATGACATTCTGCTCCTGAATCAAGACAGAGAGACACTTCTGTCACACCGGAAGTTAACCATGAAGACACTAGAGAACTTTGGATGGTTAATGAACCAGGTGAAGAGTCACCTTGAGCCAACCCAGAACCTGGTATACCTGGTATACCTAGGTGCAGAAGTTATCACTCGGACAGCATCAGTGGTGTTATTGGAGGACAAGATGTCAAAAGCCCGAAAGAGGCTCTACCTTCCTGCAATAGAATGTATGCAGCTGTTAGAAATTATGACCTTGGCTATTCTGATGGTCAAATTGGCGCAATGGAATTCACGTACCCTTCAGGTGGGGCTTTTAGAACAATGGAGATTGAAGGATCTTGGACAGAAGATACAAATCACTCCCCATCGCCTTCCCTCCAATTCCAGTGATTCTCAGCTTGCAGCTCACAATACACCAGGAGTGGGTGACGGTTCTATCAGTAATACCAGATTGGCCAAAGAGACCCTGGTACCCACTACTCTGTTCATTGAACATCAGAGAACCATACCCTCTGCCAGTGACAGCGGATCTGCTCATGCAGGAACCCATTTGGCACCCTGCTCCGGAGAAACTCAGGCTGATGGCCTGGGTCTTAAAAAGGCAAAGGCTGATCAGTCTAGGCTGCTCAACTAAGGTCACAGATACCTTGATGAGAGCCAGAAAGGATAGCACCAACACAGCCTATAGCTAGCAGGATATGGTGCAAGTTCATGGAATTTGCAAACAGGCATGGCTTTGCACCAGATATCCTGAGAATCTGGCACTTATTGGAATTCCTCCAGGCGGGGCTGAATATGGGTCTGTCTGTGAGTACTCTGAAGGCTCACGTTTCTGCCCTCTCGGTTTTTACAGGTACCTTATGGGCATCGGACTCTTTAGTGGTTTAGCTCTTTAAGGCAGCTATCTGCTAAAGACCACCCAAGCCCCTTTTTTTCCCAAAATGGGACTTGCCACTGGTGTTGGACTTCCTCTCATCAGACACCTTCAGTCATCCTGTTTCACTATGGCACCTTACTCTGAAAACAGTGTTTCTCGTGGCAATAACATCAGCCAGAAGAGTCTAGGAACTGGCAGCCCTAGGGTTTAAAGAACCCTATCTTTCATTCTTTCCGGATATGGTCGTGCTTAGTCCGATGCTACGATTCATACCCAAAGTTGCCTCCAGGTTTCACATAACGAAAGACATTACACTCCTGATGCTCCTTTTGGAAAATTCCCAGGACCCAAGTCCATTGGATGTTGAGCACTCATTGAGATGCTACTTCCGAGTTCAGGAAGTGAGAGCATCTTTTCACCATCCCTCACGTTGCATGGAAAGGCTCGAGAGCTTCTAGTAGAGTAATCGCTACTTGGCTGGTCAAGACCATTTCTTTAGCTTACAGAGTGAGAGGCTTGCCTATGCCTGAAGGGCTCACAGCGCATTCCACAAGAGGGGTTTCAACCTCATGGGCAGCAGTGGGCCGAGTTTCCCCAGAAACAATCTGCAAAGCTACATGGTCTTCTGTTCACACCTTCATGACACATTGTATAGAACCTGCGGCTACTGCTGATTTTGGCAGGGGTGTCTTGGCCTCTGCTTCCAAGCAAAATTAAATTGTTTTTGCATTACCCTCCCATGTGTGGCTAGTTAAATCCCAGCTGTGCTGACATGGAGCACAAATCCATGGCAGCACAAATCCCACCCAGTTTAGTAGTTCAAGTTATGGAATGCCTACGCTGAGGTGGACCAAAAAATTATTGAGTTACGTCCTGATCAGGCAGGGGGTGGGTGGGGCCTCACCCAGCTGTGCTGCCATGGAGCTCGTCAGGAAAGGAAAATTATGTTAAGTATTTGAATTAAATTTTCTGTTTTTGTATATATCAGTCCTGCCAGCAGATTTGTTGATTTTCCACATCCTTTAAAAGGGTGACAATGTTGTTTGTACTACAGTAAAATCAGCACAGCATTGTGACTACTGTGATAGGATAAATTTAGACATGCAAATGACAGCCCAACTCCACAAACACTTTTTAAAAACTTACAGCAGCAAGTTTTCCTTTTAGAAAAAAGGTTTAAATTAGGTGAATAAATGTTGACATTGAAAGTACTCCCAGTAGTGTTATATGTTTTGTTCCAACCCCATATAAATAAATGCCGGTGAGTTTATAAAAATAATTCATACAGTGAATACTATTGTTACAGGTGTAAACCCCATACAGTTACCTGAATACAATATTTTTTGTTATAGTAAGTCTTTATTTATGGAAAACATTTCAGCATTATTGTATTCTTATAACGGCAGGGAGACTCTGTTTTGCTCTTTAAAACACATTTTTGTTACTGTTACACTATGCAGATAATAAACCGAACCTCTTATATAACAATTAGAGCTTGTTCACGTTTGTGCAGAGAATGGCATTTATCTGTAGTGGAAAGGCGCTTATCCCCACAAGTACACACAGAAAACAAATGTTTTTATGTGTCCTGTTCACACTTGGAAACAGCCTTCAATTAATTTGCGATGCTGCATAGAAATTTGCATTATGTTTACCCATCTCTCCTTATCTTCAATGAGACCAATGATGACCTATTAGACCTGTGCCTGTGACTCTGTTTTTTAATTAGAGTAACTTATGGCTACTGTTCCACCCAAGAACTCACAGGTATTTCTGTTACTGTAACTGTTCACCCTGACTGTTGGAAGGACACGAAAGAGGGAAAGTTTTGGTTTCTCTTTTCTTCACATGCTATGGACAGAGGTCCTGCTTGGATTTGGGGCAGCACAATGGCTAAAAGAATGGTCAGAGTTCCTCCTGCGCTATGAGAATGGAAGTGTGCAACCTAGTCTAAAGCTGCCAACACTCAAAAACTGATACCAAAGCAGTGTTAGTGATAAATAAAAAATAAGTAGTGTAGCGCTCTTAACAGATAAATAAGTGCCAATATGCTAAGTAAAATCCTAAAAATAAAATTAAATAAGTATAAAATAATCCTTCATATATAATAATCAAACACAGATAAGATTAGTGCCAAACTAAAATCTATTCCCCACTTGATGTAGTGAGTGCCTATTGGTAAATATCACAGTGCACACACACCTATAGCAAACACAAATAATAAAAGGGGCTATATCCAATAAAGGATAATAAAGTATAATACACAGTGCTCACACAGTGCCAAAGTAAAACAGTGTCCTCTCAGTTGGAACAAACTCTTAGCAATGTCCTTTTGTGAAAACAATATAATCATGCAGTGTGAAATGGTGATATATCCGTGATTGTGTCAAAGAAAACTCTTCTCCTGATAACGGCTAGATTGCCTCCTCACCTCCTCCCAGTGACCCCAAAGGGCCAAAAGGCTTGCAGGATCTCCCTGGATCCTTGGTTTGTAATGGCCAGCAGCTTCCTTCCTTTACTGGGTCTCCTTATTGGGGCTCCTATCGCCCCTGGACAGCCAAGATATTTTCTGAAGAATAATAGCTCACCAGTCCAGTGAGCCAAGAAGAAACTCTAAGTGCAGTACTTCAAACCACTTTCTTTTATTAAAGGTTTAAGAGTAACACTCACATTTCAGAGCAGTCTTCCCTCCTCACCGATGTGTGGGTACACTGCATGTGAATGGGACTTCCTGGGTGTAGTAAAATGGCGTCGCACGCCGGAAGTGCGTCACCACGCACCGGAACTACGGACTCGCGAACCTACGCGTTACGTCACCGTCTGCTCGTGACTTCCTCTGGGTGTCTACTTACGAGCGCAGTCCCTCCCTTTATACCGGACCTAATGCTTAGCCTCAGTAACGGACCGCCCTACATGCAATCAGCGGTACCCGTGCCATTTTCTCGGAGGCATCTCCCATTCTAACCGTGGCCATTTTTCATATGCCCTTTCTCATTTGATATGTCATACACAAAGACACATGAAATGGACCAGGGAAAAACTCTTAGTCCACGGAACATACTATGGGAGTCATTAACTAAAAAAACGGGGAATCCTATAAGAATAAAATAAATTATATTATTTAAAAATATTTAAAAAAATTATTAATTTAGAAAATGTTAAAAACTTTATTATACTTTTTAAACTCTCAGAAATCAATATGAAATTAATTTATTTATAAAAAACTATTTATATATATACACATATATATATATACATATATACACATATATATATCTCTGTATATCTACACCCACTCTCAAAGACTGGGGGATAACCCGAGGGAATAACATATTATATACTTCACACTCCTCCTGATAAAAAATGTTGGAAACCTACATAAAAAATATATATATTAAAAAAAATGTATTAAAAAAACTAAAAAGACCTTCTCATCATGTAATCTACCCACACATTTACATGATTCATTAATGCAATGCTAAATGCTGTAAACCAGCAGCAGTATCCAAACAGTAATAATTAATATCAATCACATAGAATAAAATGAAACAAAAATATAATAAAATAAATATATAAATATAATAAAATGATAATTGCCATCTCCTATGGGTACCGGTTATAATTTTAATATAGTAGTAATATATATAGGCTCGGTTTTTTAATATATATAAATACATAAAAATTACTCCAATTATAAATGCATAATTAACTCAATAGTCGCTGATAAAGCAATTTAAATCGAACTCAACGTTTAACCCTTTGGGGACCTGTGTATTCATATAATAGATCCACCTGGATTCAGCCTGGCTCAGGGATTTTATTTTATTGGTCCCCCTCCAGTGTTTCTTGAATTTCTCAATCCCCCAAAATTTCATTTTACTGGGGTCCTTGTTATGGTACATGGCAAAATGTCTCGATACACTGTGTTTGGGGAACCCTTTATAAATATTTTGCACATGTTCCCTGAGTCTTTTCCAAAGTGGCCTCTTTGTTCTGCCTATGTACTGGAGTCCACATTCACACTCCAGACAGTACACGACTCCCTCAGTTTTGCACGATATGAAGTCATTAATCTGATATTCCTGGCCAGTGTTAGTAGCAACAAAACTTCCCCGTCTTTTATTTTGTCGTTTCGTCGCTACACATGTATAACAGTTTCTACATGGGAAAAAACCCTTCTCATTCAGAAAAGTGATCTGATTTTTTATAGGAGGGTCTAACACATTTTTAACCACCTTTGTCCTAATTGTGGGAGCTCTTCTATAAATAAACCTGGGGAAATCGGGTAATAATCTCCCTATAACCAGGTCCAACTTAAGGATTTCCCAATGTCTTCTATAGATAGTTTCTATCTTTCTATAATGTACATTAAAGTCTAGAATGACCGCAGTTTGTGCATCAAACTTTTTATCCTTAGCGCTATCTTCAAGGAAATTTTTCCTATCTATATTCTCCACTTCCTTGATTTTCTGTTTTATCTCCTCTAATGGGTAGCCTTTTTCCACAAATCTTGATCCCAATAATTCCGCTTGTTCATAATAATCCTGTTCATGAGTGCAATTCCTTCTCATTCTAACGAACTGCCCTTTCGGTATATTGAATATCCAGGGGGGGTAATGACAACTCCCCTTAGGGATATACCCATTGCGGTCAACCTTTTTAAAGTGAGTTTTAGTTGTAATAATTCCATTATTAATACTAATATTTAGGTCCAAAAAGTTAATTTCTTCTTTGCTAGACTCCCATGTAAATTTTATATTTTTATCATTAACATTAAGTTTATCAAGAAACAATAACAAGGTGGTCAATTCTCCTTCCCAAATGATGATCACATCATCAATATATCTATTGTAAATTTTCAACTCCTTTGGGTAATCCTGATATAAGTCTTTACTTTCCCAGTGTCCCATGAATATATTTGCCACACTCGGCGCGAATCTCGCGCCCATCGCTACTCCTTTTATCTGTTTATAGTACCTATCATTATGCCAGAAATAATTGTGGCTAAGGCAAAATTCCAAGCAATCCAATAAAAATCTCCTCTGGATCCAGGGTAGATCACTACATGTTCTAAATCCCCAGCCTACCGCTTCCATTGCATCATCATGGCTTATTATAGTGTATAGTGAGGAAACATCCGCACTAGCCAGAATAACCTCTTTACCTCCTTTATATTCATCCAATATCCGTATAAGTTGCTTTGTGTCTCTCAGATATGACCTCATTCGTTTGACCACTGGTTGTAGGAACTCATCTATGTACTGTCCCATTCTAGCCAGGACAGATTCTATGCCATTTACTATAGGCCTCCCTGGTGGATTTTTTTCATCTTTATGCATTTTGGGGACAGTATATATAACCGGTACTCTACATGTATCTGGTATCAGGTATCTAGCTTCTTTTTTAGTCAAAATCTTTTTATCCATTCCCCTTTTGACCAATACTTCTAATTCTTTTTTATACTGTACCGTAGGATCCTTTTTTAAAACCAGATAGGTATGGGTATCCTTTAGTTGAGTGGCTAGCTCACTTAAATATTGTGCTTTGGACAATATCACAATCCCCCCCCCCTTGTCCGCTGGTCTAATAACTAAATCATCTCTCTTTTTTAATCTCTTAATGCAGTGGTTCTCAACCTTTCTAACGCTGCGACCCCTTAATACAGTTCCTCATGTTGTGGTGACCCCCAACCATAAAATTATTTTCGTTGCTACTTCATAACTGTAATTTTGCAGTGGGAGGAGTAGTGCCATGTCATTGGTGTCAGTGGAAACAGTAGTGCCCCATCACTGATGTCAGTGGGATGAATAGTGCCCCATCGTTGGTATCAGTGGGAGGAATAGTGCCCCATCACTGATGTCAGTGGGATGAATAGTGTCCCATCATTGGTGTCAATGGGAGGAATAGTGCCCCATCATTGGTATCAGTGGGAGGAATAGTGCTCCATCATTGGTATCAGTGGGAGGAATAGTGCCCCATCATTGGTGTCAGTGGGAGGAATAGTGCCCCATCGTTGGTATCAGTGGGAGGAATAGTGCCCCATCACTGATGTCAGTGGGATGAATAGTGCCCCATCATTGGTGTCAGTGGGAGGAATAGTGCCCCATCGTTGGTATCAGTGGGAGGAATAGTGCCCCATCATTGATGTCAGTGGGATGAATAGTGCCCCATCACTGGTGTCAGTGGGAGGAACAGTGCCCCATCACTGGTGTCAGTGGGAGGAATAGTGCCCCATCACTGGTGTCAGTGGGAGGAATAGTGCCCCATCGTTGGTGTCAGTGGGAGGAATAGTGCCCCATCGTTGGTGTCAGTGGGAGGAATAGTGCCCCATCGTTGGTGTCAGTGGGAGGAATAGTGCCCCATCGTTGGTGTCAGTGGGAGGAATAGTGCCCCATCGTTGGTGTCAGTGGGAGGAATAGTGCCCCATCGTTGGTATCAGTGGGAGGAATAGTGCCCCATCACTGATGTCAGTGGGATGAATAGTGCCCCATCATTGGTGTCAGTGGGAGGAATAGTGCCCCATCGTTGGTATCAGTGGGAGGAATAGTGCCCCATCATTGATGTCAGTGGGATGAATAGTGCCCCATCACTGGTGTCAGTGGGAGGAACAGTGCCCCATCACTGGTGTCAGTGGGAGGAATAGTGCCCCATCACTGGTGTCAGTGGGAGGAATAGTGCCCCATCGTTGGTGTCAGTGGGAGGAATAGTGCCCCATCGTTGGTGTCAGTGGGAGGAATAGTGCCCCATCGTTGGTGTCAGTGGGAGGAATAGTGCCCCATCGTTGGTGTCAGTGGGAGGAATAGTGCCCCATCGTTGGTGTCAGTGGGAGGAATAGTGCCCCATCGTTGGTATCAGTGGGAGGAATAGTGCCCCATCGTTGGTATCAGTGGGAGGAATAGTGCCCCATCGTTGGTGTCAGTGGGAGGAATAGTGCCCCATCGTTGGTGTCAGTGGGAGGAATAGTGCCCCATCGTTGGTGTCAGTGGGAGGAATAGTGCCCCATCGTTGGTGTCAGTGGGAGGAATAGTGCCCCATCGTTGGAGTCAGTGGGAGGAATAGTGCCCCATCATTGGTGTCAGTAGGAGGAATAGTGCCCCATCATTGGTGTCAGTGGGAGGAGTAGTGCCCCATCATTGGTGTCAGTGGGGGGAGTAGTGCCCCATCATTGGTGTCAGTGGGAGGAATAGTACTCCATCACTGGTGTCAGTGGGGGGAGTAGTGCCCCATCACTGGTGTCAGTGGGAGGAGTAGTGCTCCATCACTGGTGTCAGTGGGAGGAATAGTGCCACATCATTGGTGTCAGTGGGAGGAATAGTGCCCCATCATTGGTGTCAGTGGGGGGAGTAGTGCCCCATCATTGGTGTCAGTGGGGGGAGTAGTGCCCGATCATTGGTGTCAGTGGGAGGAATAGTGCCCCATCACTGGTGTCAGTGGGGGGAGTAGTGCCCCATCACTGGTGTCAGTGGGAGTAGTGCCCCATCACTGGTGTCAGTGGGAGGAATAGTGCCCCATCATTGGTGTCAGTGGGAGGAATAGTGCCCCATCATTGGTGTCAGTGGGAGGAATAGTGCCCCATCATTGATGTCAGTGTGGTGGAGGGGAGAATAGTGCCCCATCATTGGGGTCGGGGGGGGGAAATAGTGTCCCATCGTTGGTGTCAGTGGGGGGAGGAATAGTGCCCCATCATTGGTGTCAGTGGGAGGAATAGTGCCCCATCATTGATGTCAGTGTGGTGGAGGGGAGAATAGTGCCCCATCATTGGGGTCAGGGGGGGGGGAAATAGTGCCCCATCGTTGGTGTCAGTGGGGGGAGGAATAGTGCCCCATCGTTGGTGTCAGTGGGGGGAGGAATAGTGCCCCATCGTTGGTGTCAGTGGGGGGAGGAATAGTGCCCCATCGTTGGTGTCAGTGGGGGGAGGAATACTGCCCCATCGTTGGTGTCAGTGGGGGGAGGAATAGTGCCCCATCGTTGGTGTCAGTGGGGGGAGGAATAGTGCCACATCGTTGGTGTCAGTGGGGGGAGGAATAGTGCCCCATCGTTGGTGTCAGTGGGGGGAGGAATAGTGCCCCATCGTTGGTATTAGTGACACAAATGATGGGGCACTATTCCTCCCACTGACACCAATGATACTTACTTTGCTGACCCCTGCTCCAGCCTGGGCTCGCTCTCTCACTTACCTGTCAGCTGTCTTCCTTCTCTGGCCGCTCTCCTCTTCACTCGCTCCGGCAGCTCCCTCGATCTTCTTTGATGTACGCGCGCTGCCGCTCGGCTCCTCCTCTCCAAGCTCCACCTCCTCGCCGGTGATTGGCCGCCTGTGTGCCTTTCCTGAGCTACAGTTCCGGTGGCCAATCAGCGGCGAGGAGGCGGAGCTGCTGATCGATCCCGGAGGTGTGGCCAGGTGACAGGAGCAGCGTATCATCCCGCCCACACATCGCCTGAGACGGAGGAGCGGTGTCTCGGTTCCTAAGACCATCGGAAATATGTGTTTTCCGATGGTCTTAGGCGACCCCTGGGAAATGGTCGTTCGACCCCCAAAGGGGTCGCGACCCCCAGGTTGAGAACCGCTGTCTTAATGCCTACTTCCATACCTATATTCTTTTTGGTCTTAGGGATAACCAATTTCTCTAGATCATTGGTAACCATTCTCTTAAATGCATCTATTTGGCAATTATTAGAAATCTGAGGGTTAAAAAGTGATTTATTTTTAAAATGCGTGTGGGTAATACTGCTAATAGGGGCATTACTTAAAAAATTCTTTGCCCCTGGTTGTCCTAAAAAATATTTTTTAATATTAAGTTTCCTAACAAATTTCTGAGTGTCAATGTATATATTAAATTTGTTTGCAGGTGCGGGTGGGGCATATTTAAGGCCCTTGTCAGGGACCAATAATTCCTCTTTAGTCAAAGTGAGTCCACTGATATTGAACACCCCCTCCCCCACTACTCTCTTTTTCTTTTGTTTTGAGTAGCCTGCCCTGCATCCCCTCCTCTTCCTGGGCTCCTCCATCCTTCCCTCGGAGGACTCCTCTCCCCCAGGTCCCTTTCTAAAAAAACTCCTTGAGGATAATCAGGCCTCAATGGATCAAACCTATTATAAACGGGAATGGGACTTCTCTTCTCATATCTCTGGTAATCCCACCTCCCATCCTGATATTGCCTATCATATCCATGTCCATTGGGCATTTTAGGATAATACGGTGTGGGTTGGGGATATTGATTAGGCACTGGGTAATAATTTGGCCTATAATTCTGGTAATATGGTCTTTGATTGTGCATAGGGCCCTTTCCTTGAGGTTTCCTATATCCCATATTTCCATTTTTTGGTTTCCATCCATTTTTTGGTGTGCAATGTGCTTGTGAATAATAGTTATTCCCCATCTGATTAGGTCCTTTAAAATTCTCCTTAGGAGCAGGTGCATTATTTTTGTCCCCTCCCTCTCTACTCTTAACCGGAGTGGTATTTGTTGAAGCTGTCTCAACTTCATTCAAGGAAGACTGCCACTTAAAAATTTGGTTTTTCTTCATATCATTCAGATCTCGTTGATATTTTTTTGACTTCCTATATTTGATTTCCTGGTCTACTTTGTCCAGATCCTTATGTAAACGTTTGGTCAGATTTTGCATTTCTACAGTTTCTTTTAATGGTTCTATTGTATTCTTAATTTCACCAATCTGGTTGTCTAAACCCCTCAGTTTTTTCTGTTTTCTTTTTAGGAGGAACATAATCAGTTCCAACCCCTTTTCATGGAAAAAATTGAACCATTCCTCTATTCCCTCTGGATCTGTTAATCCATCACAAATGGGTACATCCCACCTTAATCTCCTTGGCACTAATCTATCTTTAAGGTATTTCTCATATGTGATGATATCCCACCATACTGATACTTTCTTCTCCATCAAATGTCCTAATTTCCTATAATGCGACTCAAGATCGCCCATAGGTCCCCCTTGGGGTTGGTTGAAAACCTCTTCAATATTGATGGATCTACTTTCCAAGAAACCAAAAACTTCCATTGTCAGCTGCTGAAGGTAATATAATGGTAATAGAATGATAAACAAATGGTCAGAGTTCCTCCTGCGCTATGAGAATGGAAGTGTGCAACCTAGTCTAAAGCTGCCAACACTCAAAAACTGATACCAAAGCAGTGTTAGTGATAAATAAAAAATAAGTAGTGTAGCGCTCTTAACAGATAAATAAGTGCCAAATATGCTAAATAAAATCCTAAAAATAAAATTAAATAAGTATAAAATAATCCTTCATATATAATAATCAAACACAGATAAGATTAGTGCCAAACTAAAATCTATTCCCCACTTGATGTAGTGAGTGCCTATTGGTAAATATCACAGTGCACACACACCTATAGCAAACACAAATAATAAAAGGGGCTATATCCAATAAAGGATAATAAAGTATAATACACAGTGCTCACACAGTGCCAAAGTAAAACAGTGTCCTCTCAGTTGGAACAAACTCTTAGCAATGTCCTTTTGTGAAAACAATATAATCATGCAGTGTGAAATGGTGATATATCCGTGATTGTGTCAAAGAAAACTCTTCTCCTGATAACGGCTAGATTGCCTCCTCACCTCCTCCCAGTGACCCCAAAGGGCCAAAAGGCTTGCAGGATCTCCCTGGATCCTTGGTTTGTAATGGCCAGCAGCTTCCTTCCTTTACTGGGTCTCCTTATTGGGGCTCCTATCGCCCCTGGACAGCCAAGATATTTTCTGAAGAATAATAGCTCACCAGTCCAGTGAGCCAAGAAGAAACTCTAAGTGCAGTACTTCAAACCACTTTCTTTTATTAAAGGTTTAAGAGTAACACTCACATTTCAGAGCAGTCTTCCCTCCTCACCGATGTGTGGGTACACTGCATGTGAATGGGACTTCCTGGGTGTAGTAAAATGGCGTCGCACGCCGGAAGTGCGTCACCACGCACCGGAACTACGGACTCGCGAACCTACGCGTTACGTCACCGTCTGCTCGTGACTTCCTCTGGGTGTCTACTTACGAGCGCAGTCCCTCCCTTTATACCGGACCTAATGCTTAGCCTCAGTAACGGACCGCCCTACATGCAATCAGCGGTACCCGTGCCATTTTCTCGGAGGCATCTCCCATTCTAACCGTGGCCATTTTTCATATGCCCTTTCTCATTTGATATGTCATACACAAAGACACATGAAATGGACCAGGGAAAAACTCTTAGTCCACGGAACATACTATGGGAGTCATTAACTAAAAAAACGGGGAATCCTATAAGAATAAAATAAATTATATTATTTAAAAATATTTAAAAAAATTATTAATTTAGAAAATGTTAAAAACTTTATTATACTTTTTAAACTCTCAGAAATCAATATGAAATTAATTTATTTATAAAAAACTATTTATATATATACACATATATATATATACATATATACACATATATATATCTCTGTATATCTACACCCACTCTCAAAGACTGGGGGATAACCCGAGGGAATAACATATTATATACTTCACACTCCTCCTGATAAAAAATGTTGGAAACCTACATAAAAAATATATATATTAAAAAAAATGTATTAAAAAAACTAAAAAGACCTTCTCATCATGTAATCTACCCACACATTTACATGATTCATTAATGCAATGCTAAATGCTGTAAACCAGCAGCAGTATCCAAACAGTAATAATTAATATCAATCACATAGAATAAAATGAAACAAAAATATAATAAAATAAATATATAAATATAATAAAATGATAATTGCCATCTCCTATGGGTACCGGTTATAATTTTAATATAGTAGTAATATATATAGGCTCGGTTTTTTAATATATATAAATACATAAAAATTACTCCAATTATAAATGCATAATTAACTCAATAGTCGCTGATAAAGCAATTTAAATCGAACTCAACGTTTAACCCTTTGGGGACCTGTGTATTCATATAATAGATCCACCTGGATTCAGCCTGGCTCAGGGATTTTATTTTATTGGTCCCCCTCCAGTGTTTCTTGAATTTCTCAATCCCCCAAAATTTCATTTTACTGGGGTCCTTGTTATGGTACATGGCAAAATGTCTCGATACACTGTGTTTGGGGAACCCTTTATAAATATTTTGCACATGTTCCCTGAGTCTTTTCCAAAGTGGCCTCTTTGTTCTGCCTATGTACTGGAGTCCACATTCACACTCCAGACAGTACACGACTCCCTCAGTTTTGCACGATATGAAGTCATTAATCTGATATTCCTGGCCAGTGTTAGTAGCAACAAAACTTCCCCGTCTTTTATTTTGTCGTTTCGTCGCTACACATGTATAACAGTTTCTACATGGGAAAAAACCCTTCTCATTCAGAAAAGTGATCTGATTTTTTATAGGAGGGTCTAACACATTTTTAACCACCTTTGTCCTAATTGTGGGAGCTCTTCTATAAATAAACCTGGGGAAATCGGGTAATAATCTCCCTATAACCAGGTCCAACTTAAGAATTTCCCAATGTCTTCTATAGATAGTTTCTATCTTTCTATAATGTACATTAAAGTCTAGAATGACCGCAGTTTGTGCATCAAACTTTTTATCCTTAGCGCTATCTTCAAGGAAATTTTTCCTATCTATATTCTCCACTTCCTTGATTTTCTGTTTTATCTCCTCTAATGGGTAGCCTTTTTCCACAAATCTTGATCCCAATAATTCCGCTTGTTCATAATAATCCTGTTCATGAGTGCAATTCCTTCTCATTCTAACGAACTGCCCTTTCGGTATATTGAATATCCAGGGGGGGTAATGACAACTCCCCTTAGGGATATACCCATTGCGGTCAACCTTTTTAAAGTGAGTTTTAGTTGTAATAATTCCATTATTAATACTAATATTTAGGTCCAAAAAGTTAATTTCTTCTTTGCTAGACTCCCATGTAAATTTTATATTTTTATCATTAACATTAAGTTTATCAAGAAACAATAACAAGGTGGTCAATTCTCCTTCCCAAATGATGATCACATCATCAATATATCTATTGTAAATTTTCAACTCCTTTGGGTAATCCTGATATAAGTCTTTACTTTCCCAGTGTCCCATGAATATATTTGCCACACTCGGCGCGAATCTCGCGCCCATCGCTACTCCTTTTATCTGTTTATAGTACCTATCATTATGCCAGAAATAATTGTGGCTAAGGCAAAATTCCAAGCAATCCAATAAAAATCTCCTCTGGATCCAGGGTAGATCACTACATGTTCTAAATCCCCAGCCTACCGCTTCCATTGCATCATCATGGCTTATTATAGTGTATAGTGAGGAAACATCCGCACTAGCCAGAATAACCTCTTTACCTCCTTTATATTCATCCAATATCCGTATAAGTTGCTTTGTGTCTCTCAGATATGACCTCATTCGTTTGACCACTGGTTGTAGGAACTCATCTATGTACTGTCCCATTCTAGCCAGGACAGATTCTATGCCATTTACTATAGGCCTCCCTGGTGGATTTTTTTCATCTTTATGCATTTTGGGGACAGTATATATAACCGGTACTCTACATGTATCTGGTATCAGGTATCTAGCTTCTTTTTTAGTCAAAATCTTTTTATCCATTCCCCTTTTGACCAATACTTCTAATTCTTTTTTATACTGTACCGTAGGATCCTTTTTTAAAACCAGATAGGTATGGGTATCCTTTAGTTGAGTGGCTAGCTCACTTAAATATTGTGCTTTGGACAATATCACAATCCCCCCCCCCTTGTCCGCTGGTCTAATAACTAAATCATCTCTCTTTTTTAATCTCTTAATGCAGTGGTTCTCAACCTTTCTAATGCCGCGACCCCTTAATACAGTTCCTCATGTTGTGGTGACCCCCAACCATAAAATTATTTTCGTTGCTACTTCATAACTGTAATTTTGCAGTGGGAGGAGTAGTGCCATGTCATTGGTGTCAGTGGAAAGAGTAGTGCCCCATCACTGATGTCAGTGGGATGAATAGTGCCCCATCGTTGGTATCAGTGGGAGGAATAGTGCCCCATCACTGATGTCAGTGGGATGAATAGTGTCCCATCATTGGTGTCAATGGGAGGAATAGTGCCCCATCATTGGTATCAGTGGGAGGAATAGTGCCCCATCATTGGTGTCAGTGGGAGGAATAGTGCCCCATCGTTGGTATCAGTGGGAGGAATAGTGCCCCATCACTGATGTCAGTGGGATGAATAGTGCCCCATCATTGGTGTCAGTGGGAGGAATAGTGCCCCATCGTTGGTATCAGTGGGAGGAATAGTGCCCCATCATTGATGTCAGTGGGATGAATAGTGCCCCATCACTGGTGTCAGTGGGAGGAACAGTGCCCCATCACTGGTGTCAGTGGGAGGAATAGTGCCCCATCACTGGTGTCAGTGGGAGGAATAGTGCCCCATCGTTGGTGTCAGTGGGAGGAATAGTGCCCCATCGTTGGTGTCAGTGGGAGGAATAGTGCCCCATCATTGGTGTCAGTGGGAGGAATAGTGCCCCATCGTTGGTGTCAGTGGGAGGAATAGTGCCCCATCGTTGGTATCAGTGGGAGGAATAGTGCCCCATCGTTGGTATCAGTGGGAGGAATAGTGCCCCATCGTTGGTGTCAGTGGGAGGAATAGTGCCCCATCGTTGGTGTCAGTGGGAGGAATAGTGCCCCATCGTTGGTGTCAGTGGGAGGAATAGTGCCCCATCGTTGGTGTCAGTGGGAGGAATAGTGCCCCATCGTTGGTGTCAGTGGGAGGAATAGTGCCCCATCGTTGGAGTCAGTGGGAGGAATAGTGCCCCATCATTGGTGTCAGTAGGAGGAATAGTGCCCCATCATTGGTGTCAGTGGGAGGAGTAGTGCCCCATCATTGGTGTCAGTGGGGGGAGTAGTGCCCCATCATTGGTGTCAGTGGGAGGAATAGTGCTCCATCACTGGTGTCAGTGGGGGGAGTAGTGCCCCATCACTGGTGTCAGTGGGAGGAGTAGTGCTCCATCACTGGTGTCAGTGGGAGGAATAGTGCCACATCATTGGTGTCAGTGGGAGGAATAGTGCCCCATCATTGGTGTCAGTGGGGGGAGTAGTGCCCCATCATTGGTGTCAGTGGGGGGAGTAGTGCCCCATCATTGGTGTCAGTGGGAGGAATAGTGCCCCATCACTGGTGTCAGTGGGGGGAGTAGTGCCCCATCACTGGTGTCAGTGGGAGTAGTGCCCCATCACTGGTGTCAGTGGCAGGAATAGTGCCACATCATTGGTGTCAGTGGGAGGAATAGTGCCCCATCATTGGTGTCAGTGGGAGGAATAGTGCCCCATCATTGATGTCAGTGTGGTGGAGGGGAGAATAGTGCCCCATCATTGGGGTCAGGGGGGGGGGAAATAGTGTCCCATCGTTGGTGTCAGTGGGGGGAGGAATAGTGCCCCATCATTGGTGTCAGTGGGAGGAATAGTGCCCCATCATTGATGTCAGTGTGGTGGAGGGGAGAATAGTGCCCCATCATTGGGGTCAGGGGGGGGGGGAAATAGTGCCCCATCGTTGGTGTCAGTGGGGGGAGGAATAGTGCCCCATCGTTGGTGTCAGTGGGGGGAGGAATAGTGCCCCATCGTTGGTGTCAGTGGGGGGAGGAATACTGCCCCATCGTTGGTGTCAGTGGGGGGAGGAATAGTGCCCCATCGTTGGTGTCAGTGGGGGGAGGAATAGTGCCACATCGTTGGTGTCAGTGGGGGGAGGAATAGTGCCCCATCGTTGGTGTCAGTGGGGGGAGGAATAGTGCCCCATCGTTGGTATTAGTGACACAAATGATGGGGCACTATTCCTCCCACTGACACCAATGATACTTACTTTGCTGACCCCTGCTCCAGCCTGGGCTCGCTCTCTCACTTACCTGTCAGCTGTCTTCCTTCTCTGGCCGCTCTCCTCTTCACTCGCTCCGGCAGCTCCCTCGATCTTCTTTGATGTACGCGCGCTGCCGCTCGGCTGCTCCTCTCCAAGCTCCACCTCCTCGCCGGTGATTGGCCGCCTGTGTGCCTCTCCTGAGCTACAGTTCCGGTGGCCAATCAGCGGCGAGGAGGCGGAGCTGCTGAGCGATCCCGGAGGTGTGGCCAGGTGACAGGAGCAGCGTATCATCCCGCCCACACATCGCCTGAGACGGAGGAGCGGTGTCTCGGTTCCTAAGACCATCGGAAATATGTGTTTTCCGATGGTCTTAGGCGACCCCTGGGAAATGGTCGTTCGACCCCCAAAGGGGTCGCGACCCCCAGGTTGAGAACCGCTGCCCTAAGAGTACAGACTAGCCACTCCTCACCTCCATCTACTGCTTCTAGATCTTTCTCTAAAGTTATAGAACAGGCGGAAGTCTCAGAGAGCTAGTCTGCAGAGCCTCTCAGCTCTGACCACAATTTGACCCACCTGGCTATTACACTCAGGCTGCTACTCAGCATCTGACTGACAATTAGAACTTAGCTTACTAGGAGGGTGCTACATATGCTTACTATCTTAAATACCTTGTTGATTCTGCCCTTCACCTTTCTTCTTTCTTCTAAACTCATCACACAAAGTACAGAAGGTGATCTGTGTTAATGTGGTCAGTTTTCATTCTGTGAGTGGCCATTCAGAGGTACAGCACACTGTGCAGACACACAGCATGCCTATATTGGGTAGTTTGTTCAGCCCCCACACCCCCTAACCAACCACAGCCTGCCTCTGGCACACACCCCATGCCATTCACAGCCTGCCTCTTGAACATGCCTCCTGCTCAAGCACAGCCTGCACCTTGCCTCAGGGTGAACAGACTATGAAGTACATAATACAGGTACACTTTGCACAAAGTCCTGTAACCCTGCCCCCCTTTCTTGTTAAAAAGGTAGGAAGATCATTTCTGAAACTAAGCAAAACCAGTTATGGTACCTGCATATTTATAACTGTAATATTAAGTATCTAGTATCTATAACACAGTATGTTTAAAACTGCTTTAACATGACAGTCTCTCACTTTTCCAAAGACCACGCTAAGGAGAAGTCCTTACTCCCCACCCAGTAGGAAACCTTAAAATGTGCGCTGTAGGGTGTACTAATATCTTGCCTTAAGAAGGAGTCCTTGAAGCAGATAGCATCCCTATTCCAGACTATTTTCTCCCTTGATTCTGTACATAAGACCACACTCTCCTCTGACACCTTAACCTAACTTTCCAATGTGAGGCCCCAACTCCAACAATTAGCTGATCACTGGTTCCTTGACATGGACAACCATTATACCTAAGAAAGGTGGTTGCTTACTGTTCCACAAACTTCACCCAAGGTCTTTCATGAGTCATAAAAACAACAGCCCTTCCCATCCTGCCACAAGAGACAAGAGATAATATTACTGAGGTTATTAATCTCATATCTCATGTCCATAAAAAATATTCCTCTGATTACTTGCCATGGATGTAAAAAATGTTCCACAAACACGCAAGGTCCTTCACAGGCCGTATAAACAACAGCTCTTCCCATCCTGCCAAAACACATTAGTGAAAGCAAAGACTGAGGGAAGAGACAATAGTACTGGGGTTATTAACCTCATATCTCATGCCCATAAGAAATATCCCTCTGATTACTTGCCCTGGATGTCAAATATGTCTTTGATAGAGTCAACTGCCCTTTCCTCGCTGCTACCCTTCAACATATTGGTATTGGAGATTCTGTATTTCAAAAAAATTACAGACCACTATCATCAACCAACGACTAAGTTTGGAACAAATGGTATACTTTCTGAACCATTTACAATACAGAACAGCACACCCCAGGGCTGCCCATTGTTTTCCCTACTATACAGAGATCTGACTTTATCAAATATAGAATATCATTCCCTGTCAACCCCTCTAACACATGCCCCCCCATCACGTTTCCTTCACAATCCGCTTTATTTTGGAAAACAAGAAACCCTGACTGCATCATAAGATTCTCTTGAATACTGCCACTGAGGGATGGGTGAGCCATTTGGACTTAAAATTATTTCACAAAGTTGCCCTCATCAACCGTGTGACAGTGTATTTTTAGCACAGCTCAGTTAAACATACAACACAATTGGAATACAACTAAGTCTGTTAAGTTTGTAGATGCTGCAATGGATCCCCTTCTAGCTGCGCCCTAAGCACTTTGACCTTCCCAATTTATTTTTACATCCTCTTCCAATCTGGGACATTTTGCTATGATGCTTTCCCACATACTGGGCCCACTCACTCTATTATTTGACAACCTGACCTATTAGTCGAGGGGTGGGGATATCCACTATAGCCGACGTCTCCAGAAACACTTGACTTCAACTGTAACATGTCTTGGAACGTTACATTTTGACTCCAGACTCCGCAACAATCTCATCCTCAGCCACCTACTCCACTACCTGGTTAAAATCCAGACAGTTAAGGAGTTTTTTACATGTTCTCAAACCACACTTACCAAATCCATAATTTAAAAACATTCCTCTCCAACACACAGAACCACCAACACATACAATTTACATACTGTATTGGCTGTTGGGGTGAAGGGGACTTCTGGGGTAGTTCTTTCAAGAAAATAACTGCAAATTTGTATCTTAATGGTATCAAACTCTTTACGAACTCAACTGCATTTACCCATCAACATCTAAGCTTGCAGTAGATGTTCTGAAGCAACTGGTAACTACTTTCACATTTGCTGGGATTTTCCCAAAAATATCAAATTTTGGACACTTTAGTTTTTGCATAATAACAAAATATGTGTATTTCCAATATCTGGTCCTCCCACAGGTGGCTCTTCTGTCCATGTTTCCAGAGCCTGTATCTAAAATTCAGAGAAGCATCCTTCATCTTTTTTCTCACAACCACCAGAGACTTGGTCTCTAGACAATGGAAATCACCCTAACCACCTGATCTAGCTATTACTGAATGAGATATTTGTGTTGGCGTTGGAATAAAGGCAGTCCCTAGGTTACGAACAAGATAGGTTCTGTAGGTTTCTTCTTAAGCTGAATTTGTACGTAAATTGGAACAGGTACATTTTTCAAGTGTAACTCCAGCCAAAAAAATATTTTTACGTATTGGATAGCATAAGGAAGGGTTAAGTGGCCATGCAGTAATGTGGGATTGCTGACAGGTCCGTTGGACAGTAGGTGGCAGCATGCAGTGACCAGCAAAAGTGCCACTGGACAGTTTCCGAGACTAGCGTGATATCATGCTGCCTCTGTTCTTAAGTATGAGTTGTATGTAAGTCGAATGTTTGTAACTCGGGGACTGCCTGAACTTTACCCCTGCTTTGTATATACTTCAGACACAATAAACAGGACACAGGTCTACTAAAAAAATGTTTACAGATTGGATCCTGCAAGTAAACGCTCTCTGAAAGTTTGCGTGAGCAACATTAGGAAATGCTGAGCTTTCCAATAAGAGGAAATTGTTAAAGCAGACCTTTACACATGACAGTTTGATAACATTTATTGTTCTTTAACAAAAGAACACATATACCACAATAATAATTATGCTACCAAGATTAGTGTGTGCTGTAAAATTGCCTTCAGTGCTTCTCCTGTTTCTTCTTGCTGTAGGCCGGCATTTTGCTGAAGTCCAGAGCAGTCACCTCTTTATTGGAAACTCTCTCACTCTCCTTGGTCTCAAACAATAGTGCATCCAGAAAGTATTCACAGTGCTTAACTTTTGCCACATTTTGTTATGTTACAGCCTTATTACAAAATGGATTGAATTCATTTTTTCCCTCAACATTCTACCAACAATTCCCCATAATGACAATGTGAAAGACGTTCGTTTTTAAATCTTTGCAATTTATAAAAAAAAAAAAAAACACACGTACATAAGTATTCACAGCCTTTGCCATGACACTTAAAATTCAACCCTGGTGCATCCTGGTTTCACTGATCATCCTTGAGATGTTTCCACAACTTGATTAGAGTCCACCTGTGGGAAATTCAGTTGATTGGACATGATTAGGAAAGGCATAAACCTGTCTATATAAGGTCGCACAGTTAACAGTGCATGTCACAGCACAAACCAAGCCATGAAGTCTAAGGAATTGTCCATAGATCTCCGAGACAGGATTGTATCAAGGCACAGATCTGGGGAAGGGTACAAAAAATTTCTGGAGCTCTGAAGGTCCCAATGAGCACAGTGGCCTCCATCATCTGTAAAGAGAAGAATTAACCAAGTACCAGATGGTCACTCTGAAAGAGCTCCAGCTTTTCTCTGTGGAGAGAGGAGAACCTTCCAGAAGAACAACCATCTCTGCAGCACTCCACCAATCAGTCCTGTATGGTACAGTGGCCAGACGGAAGTCACTCCTCAGTAAAAGGCAAATGTCAGCCCGCCTGGAGTTTGCCAAAAGGCATCTGAGGGACTCTAAGACCATGGGAAACAAAACTCTCTGGTCTGATGAAACAAAGATTTAACTCTTTGGCCTGAATGCCAAGTATCATGTCTGGAGGAAACCAGGAACCGCTCACCACCTGGCCAATACCATCCCTACAGTGAAGCATGGTGGTGGCAGCATCATGCTGTGGTGATGTGTTTCAGCGGCAGGAACTGGGAGACTAGTCAGGATTGAAGAAAAGATGAATACAGCAATGTACAGAGACATCCTTGATGAAAACCTGTTCCAGAGCGCTGTGGACCTTAGACTGGGGCGACAGTTTATCTTTCAACAGAACAACGACCCTAAACACACAGCCCATATAACAAAGGAGTGGCTAATTCTGTGAATGTCCTGCAGTGGCCCAGTCAGAGCCTGGGCCACTGCAGGACGTGAACCCAACTGAACATCTCTGTATTTCAATGATTTTTATTAGATTATAAACATTTAAAAAAAACAGGAGCAACAAGACACGCCCACGCAGGGGCCATCAATTCTACATAAAAAAATAAAGAAAACAGTGCTCTAACACCAACAGAGCAAAACGTACACCCATGCAGGGTCTATCAATGGCACATAAATGTCAAAAACATTGGTATAACATCGACAATAGCTCAAACCTAAGACAGCTATCCACCGCCACACCAAAAACAAACAGAAATAGAAAAGGAAGGAGTACAAAAGGAAAAAGATGACAAGGCCATGGGCAGGGATTCGGGAATGCCAATACTGAGCAACCTCACAACCCCAGACTAGCCGGGGGGAGCATGGGAAGGGCATATTGCAACCACGGCTCCCATATTATCAAAAATTTCCATTGGGAGTTGTTACAAATACTCGTCATCTGTTCATTAAGCATCATAGTGGTCATACGGTCCCGCATCCCCTGAAGAGAGACAAACGGGCGCTTCCATGCCTGAGCAATTGTTCTAGTTGCCGACAAAAACAAATAGGAAGCCAACTTCCGCTGGTGAGCCAAGAGGCCCAGTATGAGACAATAAAGCAAAGCATACTGAGCATCCCGGCATATGGGGAGATGGAACAAGGTAAAAAGGAGGCCAAACACACAAGACCAAAAACCAATCATTCTCGGACATGACCACCAGATATACAATACATCATCACAATGGCCACAACCCCGAAAGCATTGATCACTGTAGGCAGGGTTTGCCTGGGCCAAACAAGCTGGAACCCAATACCAGCAAAACAATACTTTGTATGCCGCCTCCAGCATGGTCGTATTAAAGGAAGATTTAGCTATAAATGACCAGGCCCCATTCCAGTCCTCTAGATCCATGACTGCCCCCAGGTTGCGCTCCCATTGTGTGACATATGAGAGAGAAGTATGCATCTGTTCAATGCTGCATAAAGAAGGGTAATAAGGCCCGAGGCACCCGGACGCTGTTGGCAAAGCTGTTCAAAGGCAGATTTCCGATACAGAAAAGCAGAGGTGCCCCGCAGTGAGGTCAGCCAAAGCCGCAATTGAAAGTAACAAAAAAATTCTGCCGGAGGGGCATCCCATGACTTCCGAAGAGAATTCCAGGTGGGGAAGGACCGAGAAGTCAAAAAATGGCGCACCTGTGAAAAACCATTGGCCACCCACCAAGAAAACGCCCTTGGTTGATCTAAACCTGGTGGGAAAAAAGGGTGGTTAACAATTGGAAGCAAAGGTAGGAAAGGTGACATCAGGCCACTGGAGTAACGTACCGAGTCCCACACTTGTAGACCATGGAGCAAATTCGGACTGAGTGTCATAGGGCGTAGGGCAGGGGGAAGCCATAAAAGCGTTGATGTCTCAATAGGGGCACAATTAGGTAGTTCCAGCAGGACCCAGAGAGGAACATCAGAGGAAGCGTGCAATATAGACAGCGGGGCAATCTGGCTCGCCTGATAATACTTAGTTACATTAGGCACCCCAAGACCACCTTGGAGTCTATGAACAAAAAGCATATTTCTGGAGACTCTGGGGCGCTTATCAACCCAGATAAAATGCATAATCTTCGCCTGAATCAACTGAAGGAAATGGGGAGGAACCTGCACTGGGAGGGTGAGAAAGTAGTATAACAATTTCGGCAAGATAGTCATTTTCACTGAATTAACCCGTCCTATCCAAGACAGGTGCGGAAATTGCCAGGAGTGCATAAGAGAGGACACAGAGCGAAGCAATGGATAATAATTTGCAGCAAACAACGAATCATAGGTGGGGGTCAAGCGAATGCCTAGGTATTCAAGAGAAGAGAAAACCTATTTGTAAGGGAAGTGGGATTGTAGGCGTGAAACCAAATCTGAGGCCAAAGTAATATTGAGAGCGACAGTCTTATCGAAATTAATACAGAGACCCGAAATCAAGGTGAAGCGCCCAAGAACCTGTTGCAAATTTGGAAGCGTCGTCAGGGGATTAGTGAGAGTCAAGAGGACATCATCCACAAAAAGGTTCAAACTCCTGCCCCACGTAAACACTCAATATATTACAATCGGCTCGGAGCGCTAAAGCCAACGGTTCAAGCACCAGGACAAAGAGCGCCGGGGACACAGGGCAGCCCTGTCTCGTCCCACAACAAATAGGAAAGGGATCTGAAAAATACCCAGTGTATTTACCGGAAGCCGAGGGGAAAAGAATACAAGACCTGAATCCAAGAAAGAATAGAATCCCCAAAACCCCAACGAGACAGCACAAACCACAGATATTCCCAGGATAGAGTATCAAAGGCTTTATATATGTTTAAGGCCAGTAAGAATCCTGGGATTTTCCGCTGTTGTAGAAAGTTTATAAGATGGACCAACTTACGAACATTATCACCCACCTGCCTCCCAGGGACGAAAACTACTTGGTCCCTGTGGACCAGACTACGCAGATATTTATTGATACAAAGACTAAGGATCTTGCCCAATATCTTCAGGTCTTCATTAAGAAGAGAAATGGGCCGAAAGGCTTGCGGTTCCTACACATCATCGGTCTTCTTAGAAATCATAGAGATATGAGCTCTAAGCTCATCCGGAGAGGGCAAAGAACCCTGTCGTAACTCGTTGAAATAATCAGCCAAGAAGGGCGCCAACAGGGTTGCAAATTTCTTATAATAAAGACCTGAAAAGCCATCGGGACCTGGGGTCACGGTGGACCATAGAGATTTGATAGCTTGAAGCACTTCCGATATGGTGACACCGGCATTGAGGGCCATCTGCGCTGCCTTGGATAATCCAGGAATGAACATCTCTGAAGGGATCTGAAAACGGCTGTGCACCAACGCTCCCCATCCAACCTGATGGAGCTTGAGAGGTACTGCAAAGAAGTAAGGGAGAAATTGCCTAAAAAAAAGTGTGCCAAGCTTGTAGCATCATGCTCAAAATGACTTGAGGCTGTAATTGGTGCTAAAGGTGCTTCAACAAAGTATTGAGCAAAGGCTGTGAATACTTTTGTACATGTGGTTTTCTTCATTTTTTATTTTTAATAAATTGCAAAGATTTCAAAACCAACTTCTTTCATGTTGTCATTATGAGGTATTGTTTGTAGAATGTTAAGGGAAAAAAATGAATTTAATCTATTTTGGAATAAGGCTGTAACAGAACAAAATGTGGCAAAAGTTAAGCACTGTGAATACTTTCTGGATGCACTGTATGTCACTTTCTTCAATTAAAACATGTACGTTTGCACTCTTGCTTGTATGTCTTGGTGAAGTTAGAGAGGAAGGCTGACAGAAACGTTACAGTGCTTAAAGTGGAATTTCAGCCAAAGGGGGAAGCTCTCCTTGTCTGCCTCTTTCCCCCTCCACTGCCACATTTGACAAATTTTTGGGGGGAGGGGAGAAAGGGTACCTGGTTTTGACAGGTACCCACTCCCAGTTCTGGCTCAGTTCGCCACAGCAAACTGAGCTGGACGTTTAGCCCCCCTCCTTCCCTTCGTAGTAGTTTGGAACACTTCACAAGTCCCAGAATACTGTCAGACCATTCTGAAGGTGCTGTGCGGCATACGCAGTGGGCACCCACCTGTGAAGCCTCAAGCCGTCACAGCCAGGTGCCTACAGTTGTGCCAAGAATAGAGAGCAACTGAGTATGTGCAGAGCAGGATGAGACAGTGCCTTAATGGATTTTAAAGAATATAGGCACTTATTTTTAATGTTTTATATAGCTATACCTGCAAAATGGGCCAACATGAAGTGATCTATAAGGGTTTAATTTTCTCACTAAAGTTCCACTTTATGGTAGTGGAAAATTGCATTCTTAAGAGAAGATAATGAACACCGCAGAGCCCCAAACAGTAGATAATGAAGCTGGTAATGGATCCCCAGACTGAGAAACTTCTGTTAGCATGATATAATTAATAAGTGCAGATAGAAATTTTACAGATCCTGCAAAATTATCCAGTCACCCATATGAATAACAGATTATATAGTTTCCAGAGATTTCATGTAAAAGCTCTTACAAGGATGTAGGTGTTAGTGTGTTTGAGTTCCAGCAATGGGTTTGATTTACTAAAACTGGTGAGTCCAAAATCTGGTGCAACTCTTCGTAGAAGCCAATCAGCTTCCAGTTTTTTTTTTAGGTCAAAGCTTAATTGAACAAGCTGTAGTTAGAATGTGATTTGCTACCATGAACAGCTACACCATATTTTGCACTCTCCAGTTTGAGTAAATCAATCCCTATGACTAAAACTTGACTAATGTTTTCCTGAGCAGTAAGATGGAGGAATATACTCTTAAAAAGTGAGAAATGGTTTTTGCTTGCAATAAATCTATCGCATACAACATCTGAGATCAATGCTTTAATGAGAAAGGCACCTTGAGTCTTGACAAGGAGTATAATGGACAGTAAGGATCAGGTACAGGTTTAGGTCAAGCATGGGTCTGCAGTGAACCTAACTGGTTCACAGTTTGAGGACCCGGCAAACAAATACAGTCATTTGCCATCACGGCTAAATTCCAAAAATACACTTCTTGGCCTCTGAACTTATGTCAGATGGCTTATAATACCCAATAATGGGGGTTTTCTTAGGTACCTGTCTTCCCTACAAAAAGGCACAGTTCCCAGGAGACATGATAAAATTAGCTCAGCTGGCATAGAGGAAACATAGAGAGTGCTGCTGATAAAGTGCATAGGGACAGATAGGTGTAGAGCTTGTAGGCAAGCACTGGTTAAGATAGACGTAAACCCTTCACTAAATGCTTTAGGTCAGAGGTGGACTGACAACTCATGAGGCCCCCGGGCAATAGGGGATCATGGGGCCCCTGTGTCCTTGCCCAAACTCAAAAAAGCCTATGAAAAAGGTACCAGGGGCATCTCATGGGGCCCCCTACTGACCCTGGGCCCTCGGGCAGTGCCCGAGTTTCCAAATGGTCAGTCCACTCCTGCTTTAGGTAGCAAAATGCTGTGTATCTTGGTGAATTTGGGGATGGAGGGAGGGAAGTATTTTATACCCTAATGTGCTGAATTCCATACTGTTGTGTGTTCTGTAACTTCTTTGCAGGTTCTCCACTGTTTACAGTCAGAGCAGGCTATGTGTGTGTTTTTAAAAGGGCACTTTTATTATTTTTTTGCTGGCTGCATTATTTTTCTAAAAGTCCTTTTAAAAAAACAGAAAAACAGTGTGATATTCCTGTACAATGTGCATCAGCCCCCAAAGTGTATTTTTTTCTATGAGAACAAAGTGCTCAAAAAGGTCCTCATATCAGTATCACCAGCTGTTAGGAGTTTATATGACATTATAGTGGATGGGCTTAGCTCCGCTTTAACAAAGCATGCTTGAATTCTTTGAAGTGCTGAAGTACATTTTCTTATGTGCCCTGACTGTGTGCACAGACCTGTACATCCAATAATCCTTTTTATCTGTCTGCAACAACAGGTTTAAAGGTAGCTGTTTCATTGTCAACACTTGAGCATTTTTTCAATAATATCTTTATAATAAATGGGGTCTTTTCCCTTTTTTTTTTTTAGATGCTAGCTTCAAGCATGGAGTGATTATAATGCATCATGCAGCTGACAGTCTGTCAAAGAACTTTTTTTTTTTCGTTCGAAAGTGCAAAAAGTGTGTGCACCTAAGCCATTTCACATGATATCACGCATATTCACTGCAGCTCCCCCCGCCCTCCTCTCCGTAGACAAAATAAAAGTGAGGCATACACCACTTAGGCCTATTAGCCCTGAATTAGAATTATACTAGTAACTGTCAGATTAACACCCCTATATCCCCTTTGAAATTTTTTTGTGATTTAGAAAATATTTTTTGTCATTACTAAAAATATAATAATAATAATAATAATAATAAATACTATTAAATAGTGATGAGCAAAACAGCCCTGGGATTCAGTTTGGCAGGGGTTTGTCAAACTTCATGAAAATTCAGATGCAGAACCCACACCGTATTAAAATCAATGGGAGCTGAATCTGTTAAATTAAAAATGCCCATTTTCTGGGCAAATATGCAAGGCAAAAAATAGCATGGGTGGATGGGCACTACCCTGGGCAACATATACTAGTGTAAACATTATAAAAAAACAATTCCACACAGTCAGGTTCAGAGCAGTGATTTTTAGCACTGTCGTTGCCAGTTTCTTTATTTAAAACAAAAACAAAAACAGCACACAGAATCCCCCCAGGAGCCTTCTATGTCATGAGTTAGTCTGCAGTTTTCCTACACGTGTAATTCTTACCTCCTTGTTCCAGTACTTCTCCTAGACCCTGTTTTCATTCACATGTGTTGTTTGGCTTCTGTGCTCACCTATGGGCATCGCCTGCTAATCTCTGGGTTTTTATTTCCTTTCCCTTCCATCACTTCCTGGCCCACCTCCCAGTTTGCTCCCCTATATAAGACATGCTCAGTGGAGTTTGCATTGCCAGAGCAACCTCCCAGTTCTCTTAGCTCCAATTTGCATATTATTTGTGTATTCAGTGTCTGACTTCCCGTGTACAGACCCCTGCTTAGTTTATCATCTGTGCTTACCTGACACCTGTCTTGACCTCGGTTTGTTTCCTGGATCTCCTTCTGTCTCTTGCCATTTGTACTCTGCACACACAAGTGGTCACCGCATCCTCAGCTTGCTGTACCTGGGGGCCATGACCTGGTTTCAGCTTGCTGCAAGTCCATCCCCACCACCAGGGGCCCTGGTGAAGAAGCAGGTTGGGGCTTAGACTCTGTGCCCTGGGGAACCATCTGGGGGATATATAAGGGCTCACTATCACAGACACCTGACATTCTATGTTTTTAAGGGGGCCTTTTAGAAGGGTTTGTGTGTGTTTTTTAAAGAAGCTGGCAATAATTGTAATTTCCTGGCAATTTAAACAGTTACATTTTTTTCTTTGTAAATATCATTTTTGCTGTGGCACACACTACAGCAAGAATGAAAAAGAGTCCCCACTAAAATGCATACAGCAGACCCTTTGAGTTTTTGTATGGATTATATGCCTGTACCTCACACATAAAAACAAAAAAAAAACTAAGTGCCTGAGATTCCCCAGGAAATCCGAACCAGGTCCTTCGGTTCTAGTACAGATTTTGAGGAGGACTCCACAAAAAAAAAAAAAGTAAAACAAAAATGTGTGAGGTCCCCCTACAAATCCCTACCCTTAATTCGAGCATGCAGCCTAGCTGGCTAGAAAAGAGGCGGTGTAAGTGTGAGTCACCTCCTACCCCCCGAGCCTTACCAGGCCACATGCCATTAACATGGGGGGGATACCTTGCTAAGGTGGACCCCCCTGGCAAGGCACCTTGAGCCCATGTTAATGAGGACAAGGACCTCCTCTCCACAACTCTTGCCCACTGGCTGTGGGGGTCTTTGGGAGGGGCATTAATAACAAGGGGGCCCCCAGATACCGCTACTCATTCACACAAGAAAGAGTTGCAGCCTACAAATAAAAACATCCAAACATTTGACAAGTCCTTTATTCAAATAATAAAATTGAAATGTCCCTTGTTTTAAATCATCATCCAACAATGCATATTGATATTAACCAGAATGTCTGATGGATGATTACTTTCCAAAAGAAACAAAAAAAAAAAGAAAGAAATGCTGCCGCTGAGACATGTCCAACCTGATTGGTTGTCATCCACTAAATGGAAAGTCTAGCCGTTGCTAACTGTAATATACAAGGGGATGGGGTCTCTTGGTGATGTCATTAACTATATATGGACATTACCATATATAGTCAATGATGTAACTGCACCTCTGCCTACTTGTCCGAGGATTTCCAGACATGTAAGTCAATGGGGCTGGTGATGTAATTGGTTAAGGACTCACCAGTGCCTGCATCACCAGTGCCCTTAACAATCATTGACAGCGTGAAGCTGTCATGTATAATGGTGATAGTAATAATTCTGTATGTGACGTTTGGCTCCTGCCAAATGGGTAAATGCTCTGGTATACGTCAAGGCATTCATTATTATGTTTAGACCTTGAGCTCATCCCTACTAATGAATAAAAATAGTCATTATGAACTAAAGCATCATAAACCTTCCTACCTGCACCTTTGTATTTTTTATCTACATAAGATGCGCTCTGGACATGCAGTTTCACTGTACCATATGCATAGTCTATAGTAGAGTAAATCTTCACATTCTGGTGTCAGAAGTTTGCCAAAATTGTGTTCAACATGAGGCATGCAGCATGACACTGCACATGTAATGCATGACCTCTGTGTGTTTAACAAAAATGGACAAGCTGGGTGAATGAATACATGAACATAGGGGATTCCATCAGCCATGTCAATACAAATTGCAGCCACAAGATTCCCATCATAACAAAGTAAGGCAAACAAATGATACAATGTGTAAAACTACACTAATACCTTGGTAAAACAAAAAGCATTTAAAAGTGTACAATGCATTTACCAGGACAAGATACAAAATTATTTAACTGTTTATAAAGTGTTCACAAAACTTTGAGTTATTCAGTAGCTTCTTAAACACACTAGTACTTACACAATGAGCTACATTATCAAATAAAATGTTTTGTTATTTACCTTTCCACAACAAAAAGAGTGATTCTGTCACAAGCATTGGACTGTTTAAGCAAAGTCAGCTGGTGCATTTCCATCAAACTCTTCATCTTTGGTAGACAATGGAAGTAATGTCTGCAGTCAGAAAATATTTATGAGTTTTGATCTGCTTGGCCTCCAAGAGATCGCCATAACAAAGTAAGCTGGATGGAAGACCTTTAGCTTTGGCATCCTCATCAATCCTCTTTAGATCAGAAGTTCCATTTGGTTTGAGTAGAATATCTTTTTTTTTATAAAAATCACAGCCATAGCAAGATCATTCCATTGGTATACACATCTGTAGCCACAGAAAAAGGCTATTCTACCTTTAAATCAGAAGATATGATCGCTATTTGTAAATGTTACACCTACAGCCTTGCCATTCCTGTCCACAACGTTTGCCTAAATAAGGTGAGACAGACTTATTGGGGGAAGAAAGAAATTAATTAATAAATGGAAAGAGTAAAGAATGTTAATCTATAAATACTGTAGTATACAAACATTCTACATAAAAATAGTAGTAGAAGCTAAGAAATTGGGTTGGCTTGGACCAGCATTTGTCTCTAGGCACTATCAAAGCTCAAGTTTCTTTCAATCTTGCTTAAAAAGTCTTCCACTGTGTACAATAAGACCTCTTCTGTGTCAGATCTATAGTAAAGAAGATCTGCTTTTTGTGGTTGTTTTAGCATGTGACCTCACCTTCCTTTCTATAGCAGTCTTTCTTCCAGGACTGGAAGGTATAGAGGTCACCAGGACTCACTTAATTGGTTATATGCCAGCAACAGAATAAGTCCCTGTCCAGTCCGTCAGTCAAGCTCACTATTCAGCAGCAGGCAGATCAACTCCTGTTGCCTGGATATTCGGTTCATTTTCTATCCCCAGCACATGTTTTCGCCTGTATTCCTGCTAACCAACTTCAGCTTGTATCTGACCACGCTTATTTGAGACCTTCCTTTATGTTTTGCCTGTACCTGTTTCTGATATTGCCTGACAACTGTCTACCACGATCTGGTTCTATTCCTATTCAGCTGCCACTCACCAAGTGAGTCTGTCCATCACTTCTTGTGGTGTCCTTTGTTTAATATCCAGTGTGTGATCTTAGACTCTACCCCTCTTTCCTTTTAGGGGTTACACTCTCTCCAATGTGCAGATAACATAGAGGGACCATGTTAATTTTTTTCCATGACAATTTGGTTCTCTCTGCACTTCAGAAACAATCTTTTATACCCATTAGAGACATTCCTATTAGCCGTCACCGTTGCCTTAGTCCAGTGTCATTTTTTTTTTTTTCGCTGCAAGGCAATAGACTATGGTGAGTTTCACTGTATGCATCAGACTATTTCAAGTTGCTGCTTTGTAGGAGTTTCTGCATCGCTGACCCTTCAGTCCTCTTTATTGTCTTCTTGGCTGCCAATTAATTACCCACATTTGGATTTTTTTTATCTATTTACTGGATAAATATTTTGCATTTGATGATTTCAATTAGACAAATGTCTTCTCTTATCTTCTTTACAACTCAGTTGTATGTGTTAATAATTATTTCCTGTTCTCTTTCTTAGAGTTCCTTGAGTGAGACTTTGAAATGTCAGTGTCCACCTTTTCCATTGCGCTGTCAATATGCTCTTTCACATTGTCATAAGACCCAGGGATGCCGTTGAAGCCTAATTGAAAAGCTCTTTTGCATCATAGAACCATGTGCATATAATGCCAAGAGAACTCCTTGTAGCCTTCATCTCCTCTGCATGACCAGTGTTTGACCTGGCAGCTTTATCTTGCAAGCAACCCATTTTTTAAATTTTTGCATAGACCTGGGACCTTTTTTTCTATAATACCCAGGTTGCATTGCCATGAGTTTTGAGTGTTTGCTTGGGCAGAGACTACATTACAATGAAAAAATAAACAGAACATAAATCAATGTTAAATTGTTAAATATAAAATACTGTTTAAAAAACTTAGAAAAACCTGCTACCTCCGCCTGCAGAACCTGTTTCTCGTGTTAGGCCTACCTGACCTTGTTTTTAATAACGGGGCTTTCCTAAATTTATTGGGTGCTATGGCAAAATGAGAGAAAGAAAATGTGGTGTGTTGGTGCACAAAACTGTACTGCACAAGTAAACAGTGATGTACTACAGTTAAAGGGCAGTCTTGCCTGTGTCAGCAACAAGTGTCAAAACAAAGCCACCTTGTGGAAGGGCAGCCTGACTATGCCGTGTGGTTTTTCCCCTACAGCAATGCCTACAGTGTGAGGGTTTCAGTCACCATCAGGAAATGTGGCAAAGAGATTCTTTGTGCAAAATCTTCCGATTTATTCCACTTGTATTGGAAGGGGGTGGTTTGTCTCTCTTGAAGCCTCCCCCCTAAATTGGTAAAAGTGTCCAGCTGTATTTCCTGTACAGGACATTACTACAAGCTGGCTGTCAGAGACAGGTCCCAATTCCTGAAACAAAATGGTATGTGATTGCACTTTGGAGAACGTAAAGTGAGTTGGAGGTGGACTGTGATGTAGGGGGCTGAGGACTGTGATGTTGGGGGGACTAACGACAGTAATGTGGGGGGGACTAAGGACAGTAATGTATGGTGCTGAGGACATTAAAGTTGGAGCAGCCTGAGGACTGTAATATGGGGGTGGGGGGTTGAGGACATTAAAGTGGGGAGGCTGAAGACTGTGATGTGGAGGGGCAGAGGACATTAAAGTGGGGGGCTGAGGAATGTGATGTGGGGGAGGCTGAGGATACAAAAGTGGGGGCTAAGGACTGTAATGTGGGGGGGCTAAGGACATTAAAGTGGGGATGCTGAGTACTATGATGTGTAGGGGCTGAAGACATTTAAGTGGGGGGCTGAGGACTGTAATGTGGGAGGGGGCTAAGGACATTAAAGTGGGGGGACTGAGGACTGTGGTGTGGGGGGGGGGGGGGCTGAGGACATTAAATTGGGGTGGCTGAGGAATGTGATGTGGGGGGGCTAAGGACATTAAAGTGGGGGGCTGAGGACTCTAATGTGTGAGGGCTAAGAATATTAATATTAGCCTCAGGGATGGGCTATGTACTGTGATGTGGGGGGCTGAGGACTGTGATGTGGGGGGGCTGAGGACATTAAAGTTGGAGGAGTCTAAAAACTGTAATGTGTGTGTGTGTGGGGGGGATTGAGGACATTAAAGTGGGTAAGCTGAGGACTGTGATGTGGAGGTGCTGAGGACATTTAAGTGGGGGGGGGCGCAGCACATTAAATTGGGGGGCTGAGGAATGTGATGTGGGGGAGTCTGAGGACATAAAAGTGGGGGGCTGAGGACTGTAATGTGGGGGGCTAAGGACATTAAAGTGGGGAGACTGAGGACTGTGATGTGGGGAGGGGGGGGAGTGAGGACATTAAAGTGGGGGCTGAGTATTGTGAGGTGGGGGATTAGGACATTAAAGTGGAGGGGAGCTATGGACTGTGATGTGGGGTGTTGAGGACATTAAACTAGGGTGGCTGAGGACTGTGATGTGAGGGGGGATAAGAACATTAAAGTGGGGGGCTGAGGACATTAAAGTTGGGAGGCTGAGGACTGTGATGTGAGGGGAATAAGGATAGTAATGTGGGAGGGCTGAGGACAGTAATGTGGGGGAGGCCAGGAGAGTAATGTGGGGGGTTAACGACTGTGCTGTGGGGGGGCTGAGAACTGTGATGTGGGGGCAATGAGAACAGTAATGTGGTGGAGGGCTATGAATAGTACTGTGGGGGGGCTGAGGGCTGGGATATTGGGGGCTGAGGACATTAAAGTTGGAGGAGACTGAGGACTGTAATGTGGGGGGCTGAGGACATTAAAGAAGAAAAAGTCTATTTTTCAGAATTTTCAGGGTTTTTTTTGTTTGCAAAAAATTAAAACCCAGTGATGATTAAATACCACCAAAAGAAAGCTCTATCTGTCTCAATAAAATGCCAAAAAGTTAATTTCTACATCGTTGCATTACCGCACAATTGTCATTCAAATTGCGACAGCGCTGAAAGCTGAAAACTGACCTGGGCAGGAAGGGGGTGAATTCACCCAGCATTGATGTGGTTAAACAGTCCTCCTTTAAGTCTATAATCTAAACAGGATAGAGTTACAACCTTCCTTGGTAAAGCTGAGCTAAACTTGTCTTTCCTTTGTCGATTTGCATCCCTCACCGGCATCTTCTGCTGGGTGCCCGTCCTCGGTCATCTTCATTGTCCAGTGTGAGACGACGTTACTCCTGCACATGTGGAGGGGTGCAGTCATTCTGGAACAGGGGCACTATACTGGCCCTGTCAGCGCTGTTTATAAATGGCAGGTGGTAAACACTAATTTTAAATACAGTCTCTGCTGCTATAGCTGCTGTGAAGCCACCTGATCACTTCCACAGCTTGACAGGTATCGTCCTCTGCCTGACTGCCCCTGCCACATATGCAAGGCTCCACTGTCCCACCTGTAAACCTAAGACAGGCATAGCAGGGGTCGGAAGGTGGAATTGAGGGAGATTAGCTAGAAAAAATAAACATAAAAAATTAAAGTAACAAAAAATATATATATTAAAAAATCTCCCTATCCTTATGTACAAATAAGAACATAAACATGTGCAGTGGGTGAGATGAAAATTATATTGACGCTAATGGCATGGAGTAAGAATTCAAATTCTAGGACCTTCATTCGCTATTAAGTTTGCACTGATAATCTGTAAAGACTTTTAAAGTGATGCCTATGGAAAGTTTGTCACCGATTTATGGAATGCACAATTTAAGATGGGTAATATATTGTGTTTGTGTGCACTAAAATTAAAGTGATTATAAAGGTAATTTTTGTTTTCAAAAACATAACAACCATGTCTATACTTACCTGCTCTGTGCAATGGAATTGCACCTCCTCTCTGTCCAGTGCCCCCCGGGAAGTTGCTTGTTCTTGAGCCCTGCTGCGTCCATTGACACAGACAGCGGGACTCATCACTCGCTTTGATTGACAGCGCTGGGAACCAATGGTTCCCGGTGGCCCAGCAAAGCCAACGAGACATGGATGTGAGGGGAGAGAAGAAATGTAGACGTGCATGGCGCTGGATCGAATGAGGGCTCGGGTAAGTAAAAGGGGAGTTGGGGGGGGATGCTGATGCCTAAATGGAATGCATTAAGGTAAAAAATGTTTGGGCTTTACAACCACTTTAACCTTAGGGCACTTTTTACTGAAAATCTGTATTTGATAAACAACTACCGCTATTTTACTTTTCTTTGCTTTAAAAAATTATATATTATTAAATATATATTGTTTGGGGGTTTACTTAATCTTCCTGCCTAAAATGTGTGTTTTAACATGTGCAACAATAAATATTTTTGTGTATTATGGCGCATTTAATTTAGGGTAGCTCATTCAATCCAAAGGTGTGCCTTATACAAGAAAATCACACAAAAGAAGTACAAGCACCTTTCTCTTAGAATGCCCCACACCAAAATGCATGGTAATTTGTTACCATGCGGTTTGGCTCAGGAATTTTGCACACAGGTTAGCAGGGTGCAATGGGGTGCCACTAAGAATGAATGACATTGGGGCACCTGCAAAAGTGATGCACGTTTTTTGTGCACTGTGGGAATATGTGCAATTTTGTGTGCATTCCTGCATTGGGAAAATGTGAACCTAGCCTTAGAAACACTTGCTGGTTGTTTACACTTGCAGGCTGGTAGCCTACCAAGATCTGCTCTCCATAAAAAAGACCAGCATTGCCAATCTGATGTAGGCTGTGTCTGCTTGCAGTATAGTGATATGAAAAAGGTGTGGCTATCAGCATTGTCACTGTTGATTCACAAAACTGTAGCTTGTCAAACAGCACTTGCCCACACCTAGTTCTGCCTATTGATTCCTGGATTGACAGCACTGCCTTGTTACTGCAACCCTACCATGAGCTTCAGTGTCTGGGAGGGAAAAGATGTGTGACACAAATGAAGAAGTATTTGCTTTTGTTAGGGAAGGCAATGGAAGGTTTTTTTTGTTTATTTTATAAAGCTTGTGCATCACCTAGTAACTTAATTTGGTACTTGTTTAGACAGCCATACAGGAGCTTTTAGTTATATTGTAAAGATACAACAGTGGGAGCTTGTTTTAAACTGCTTTTAAAAGAGAAGTGCAGGATTCATTAAAAGAAAAAAAATTGTACTCATCTGGATGGAAGCAGACTGAGAACTGAGTGATCAAACACAGCTGATCGCTCATCTCTCAGTCTTCAGGCTGCAGAGAGCTGCTGACTGTCAGTCATCTGCTTTCTGCTCTGCCCCTGCAGCACTCACTGGAGTGCTGGGTTGTGGAAGGGGCAGGAACAGCTGGCTCAGGTTATTAGCGGCATCCTGAGAGGCTGAGCCAGCTGCCAACTGTCTACCTTTTCAGAGTTCTGTGACTTCAGTTGACAGCAGACTTTAGCCAACCATTGGCTGAAAACAGGTCACAAGAGTGCAGAACAAACTTCTCCTTAAATGCAAATGCAAAGCATAAACTTCTTCTTTAATGCAAAGTATTCTTTGAATGGCGCCCATGCTGAGCAGCTGACCTCCTAGTGGAAGTTTTTTGTTGTTATTCTGTGTGTAGCTTGATAGTGTAAATGCCTATCAAATGGTGTATGTCCAGATGTCCTTTATTAGTGTAGGTCATTGATGAGGTGCCAAGTTGGCAGTTGCATCAAAGTTAGGAACAAGCCAGGAGTGAGTTTTGAAGTATTATAAGGGCAGGTAAAACATTGGGGCCAGGAAACAAGCCAGAATCAATTCCAGGGACAAGTGAGTAGACAAGAAGGAGCTTTAGATGAGTCAAGAAACTGGCCAGTTGGTGCAATTTATATATAAATATATATGCGCTTTTTTCTGCGGGAACGTGGGGGAATGCAGCTCCGGCACTTCCAGCACCGAATGTATGTACTGGCAAAGGGGGCTGTGCTGTGCTGAAGGACCTACTTGATTATGATTGCTGAGAATACATTGTAGCTGGGGGGAGTAGTGTTACTGGGGGGGGGGTCTATTGTTGCTTGTGGGGATCTGTTATTGCTCTTGGGTTCTTATGCTGTTGGGGGATCTAATGCTGAGGGGGAAGGGTCTATGGATGCTGGCTACTGGGGCATCTATTGTTGCTGGGTGGTGTATTGTGTTCCTGGGGGAATTATCTATTATTGTTGAACAGGATCTATTGTTGCTGGGGGTCTATTATCATTAACCAATTTCATACACATTACTTAACACCACATAGTGATACTTGGTTCTGCGTT
Source organism: Staurois parvus (assembly GCF_062004578.1). Lineage (NCBI taxonomy): Eukaryota > Metazoa > Chordata > Amphibia > Anura > Ranidae > Staurois > Staurois parvus. Next base: position 22,469,477 of record NW_028317941.1, read on the forward strand.
ATCTAAAAGGAGCAGTACTAGGAGGTATATAGGGGGCAGAGACAAGGGTCAGTGCTCCAAGGTATTTGGCATCTATATTGAAAAGATGGCTGATCGGGGGGGGGGATGTGCCCAAGATGGCGCCTGGAGCAGACGTCTGTTCCTGAGCTCCGACGCCCTGCCAGTGTATCCGCTGCCATTCTGGCGACAGCAGACCTTGAACGGTCGCCTGGGGGTCTCCGGTCCCTGCCTGACACCTGGGGAGGGGTACTGGGTGATTTTACCCCCCCGGCCATCCGGAGCGCTGGATGACCTGCGGCCTACCGTGGTGTGTGAAGGTCTTTCCTGACATCGCGGCCGAGACAGATCACTGCCGCGGCCGGGACCTGACGTTGCCGCTCTGCATTACAGACCCCTGCAATAAGGTCAGCTATTGGGATAGCCTGAGTTGGCCCCCCTGGCTTCTGTGTCGGTCCTGGGGACCAAACCAGGCCTACATAAACTTAAATAGGGCCTGGAGGCCCAACAGAGTGGAGGGGCAGCCCTTGACAGGGGTGGGGACTTCATCCATCAGCCCCCTCCCCATAAAGGGTGAATTAGGGGCTCCTGTGGTCCCCCCTGGCAAGCCTTCATAGTGGCTGACCACTCGGCCTGAACACCGCAGACCCCCGCGCTTCACTGGATGCCGAGATCTTGGGGTCTACCCCTGCTTTAACTGGAAGTACACCATCTTCTAACAGATATTGCTATAGCTACATTCGCAGTCTATATCTATCCCTCCCTTTTCAGCGCGATCATTTTTTCTACAATTTTTTGGCTATGGCGCTACGCACGATGTGTTCTGCAGATGACTGAAGATGACTAAGTGATCTCCCTGTGCCGTGCCACCGGAACATACATCTCGGCAATTGGCCTTCTACACCCTAGTGGATTTTTTCAATAGGTTGAAGGTGACTTGGAACTACCTGGACTTCTCCTAAAAATGCATCGTACCCCACACACCAAACCTAAACATCAGGCCCAGCAGCAATCCCCTCCGCATAGCCATACCACCAAGCTGACGCCCAGCCCTCCTGAACCTGATGACAACACCCGGCTTACAGGGGATCCTGAGTCGGACGGCGATAGTCAGTAGCAGTTCCCATTGGGGATGACCCTCTTGAACAAAACCCTGAAGCCTTACTACACAAATTCCGCGCCATAGTGCGAGAGGAGATTACAGTCGCCTCTCGTAAACTATCTTCTGATCTGGTAAGAGGCCTAAAAGAATTGGGCCATCGCGCCCATCAACTAGAACAACGTATGGATCTGGCAACTACGGTCTTGGAGGGCCATGAACAGGAGGTGGATGATCTGCATGCTGAGCTGGACACTTTAAAAGATAAATTGGAAGATGCTGAGAATAGTTCCCGCAGAGATAATCTCCGTATCCGCGGGATCCCTGAGGTAATCACCGATCTACAGGGTACTGCTACCGCTCTATTCCAGGAATTGGCTCCTGATATCCCCTTGGAACGACTGGAGTTTGATCGTGTCCATAGAGCTTTAGCTCCTAAGCCCACGGAGGGCCCTCCCAGAGACATTATCATTAAATTCCACTTTTACCGTACTAAAGAGCGTCTACTACAGGCGGCTCAGAATCGTCCGGCTTTGGAATTCCAGGGTCACTCTGTTCAGTTGTTTGCAGATTTGTCCCCAGTTACAATTGCCAAACGTGGTACCCTTTGACCCTACAGTTGCAAGAAAAAGTATGTGAACCCCTTGGGATTACGTGGAGTTTTGCATGAATTGGGCATAAAATGTGCTCTGAACGTCATCTAAGTCACAACAATAGAAGAACACAGTCTGCTGAACATAATACTACACAAACATTAGATGTTGCCATGGTTTAATTGCACATAACATGTAAACATTCACAGTGCAGGGAGGAAAAAGTATGTGAGGCCCTAGCTTAATGACTTCTCCCAGAGATAATTGGAGCCAGGAGTGAGCCAACCTTGACTCCAATCAGTGTGATGATATTGGATGTGTTGCTGACAGCTGTCCTGCCCTTAAAAAACACACACCTGTTTTGGGTTTACTGGTTTCAAGAAGCACTGTCTGATGTAAACCATGCCTCGCAGAAAAGAGCTCTCAGAAGACCTACCATCAAGAATTGTTGACTTGCATGAAGCTGGAAAGGGTTACAAAAGTATCTCCTTGAGCCTTGATGTTCATGTGTCCACGGTAAGACAGACTGTCTACAAATGGAGAAAGTTTAGCACTGTTGCTACTCTCCCTAGGCGTGGTCGTCCTGTAAAAATGACTGCAAGAGCACAGCGCAGAATGCTGCATGAGGTAAAGAAGAATCCCAGAGTGTCAGCTAAAGACCTACAGAAATCTCTGGCACATGCTAACATTTTTGTTGACACATCTACATTAAGGAAAACATTAAAGAAGAATGGAGTACATGGAAGGACACCACGGAGGAAGCCATTGCTGTCCAAAAAGAAGATTGCAGCACATTTGAAGTTTGCAAAAGAGCACCTGGATGTTCCACAGCACTACTGGCAAAATATACTGTGGACAGATGAAACCAAGATTGAGTTGTTTGGGAAGAACACACAACACTATGTGTGGAGAAAAAAAGGCCCAGCACACCAACATCAAAACCTCATCCCCACTGTGAAACATGGCGGAGGGAGCATCATGGTTTGGGGCTGCTTTGCTGCCTCAGGGCCTGGACGGATTGTTGTCATTGATGGGAAAATGAATTCCAGAGTTTATCAAGACATTTTGCAGGAAAATGTACGACCATCTGTCCGCCAACTGAAGCTCCGCAGAGGATGGGTGATGCAACAGGACAATGACCCAAAGCATACAAGTAATTCAACAAAACAATGGCTGCAACGGCACAGAATACGCCTTCTGGAGTGGCCCAGTCAGAGTCCTGACCTCAACCCGATTTAAATGCTGTGGCATGACCTTAGGAGAGCGATTCACACCAGACATCCCAAGAATATTGCTACACTGAAACAGTTTTGTGAAGAGGAGTGGTCCAAAATGACTCCAGATCGTTGTGCAGGTCTGATCTGCAACTACAAGAAACGTTTGGTTGAGGTTATTGCTGCCAAAGGAGGGTCAACCAGTTATTAAGTCCAAAGGTTCACATACTTTTTCCTCCCTGCACTGTGAATGTTTACATGTTATGTGCAATTAAACCATGGCAGCATCTAATGTTTGTGTAGTATTATGTTCAGCGGACTGTGTTCTTCTATTGTTGTGACTTAGATGACGTTCAGAGCACATTTTATGCCCAATTCATGCAAAACTCCACGTAATCCCAAGGGGTTCACATACTTTTTCTTGCAACTGTACCTCCAGATTTTACAATCAACTGATATTAAGTACAGATGGGGCTTTCCTTTCCAGCTCTCTTTCTCCTTCCGTCGTCAGTTCCAAGCTTCTTCACCAGCAGATCTTCGCCGCCACTTTCAGGAACTGAAATTGGAGTTACCCCACCCCCAGAATGAGGAGGCTACAGTTTCTACACGCCCTCGGAATTCCCAGTCTTCACGTAAATCTTCTCCTCCAGGTCAGGGTAGCTCTCAGGCTCTCCGATCTCTACAGGCCCAGCGTTTCCAGGAGGTTTCTGCGACTTGACATTCTGTGCCCGGTTGGGTTTTTCACATGTTTTTTTTTCTTACCCTTTTGAGATGCAGGCGACATCGCCCATATGTGTTCCTATGCAGTTATGCCTTGTAGCACTTTCTCCACAGCAGCTAGTGCCTAAATAACCATGTTAGTTCCGTGTAGATGCTTCTACTTAGGTCATAGTTGATGGACGGATCCGGCGGTGGATCTCAGGCTGCGGGTGTGACTCAGCTCACTGGGCGGTCCCGTGGACGGTTTCACCCCTCCGGCTACTTTAGAGCTTCTTCATTTTTGCAGTGCTAGCCTACTGAGTTTCCTATTGCCTTACTAGCCATCTATAGGTCAATTGTTCCTGGGTTTATTAGCCTAAATTGTTTGTTTGGTATTTTCTTGCCTTAATTGAGTCGAGTAGTTCTGGTGGACTATGGTGTCCCCCGTCCAGCTGGTTAGTGGACTGGATTGGTGTCCTGCCCGCTATCCAGCCTTTTTGTGGGTATTTCACCCACAGTGGATTATTAAGATGTTTGTGCTAATCTTACTGTTTCATGTGAATATTGCTTGTATACCAGATGGTTTCTTGTTTTCTTCCTTTTTTCCTGTCTTTTTTTCTCAGTTTTTTTCATGTGTGTTTTGTTTTTAAAAAATGTTTTTCAGGGCTCTCAGGGATCGTGGCAGGGAGATGATCTTGTTCCCTTCCGATTGCCATGTCACTAAACTGGTTATCCGTGAATGTTCAGGCCATGAACTCTCCGCAAAAACGGGTAAAGATATTTAAGTTTCTCCGGGCTCGCCATGTCGACATTGCTTGTCTGCAGGAAACTCATTTTTCAAATACCTCTGTCCCTAAATATTTCGATGCACGCTACCCTCAGGTTTTTCAGGCTACTGGCCCTACTAAACAAAGGGGAGTCCTTGTTGCTTTTCATGGCAAAACCCCATTTGTTTGTGTGAAGCGTATAGCTGATCCATGGGGCAGGTATCTTTTTTTACAGGGCACGATTCAGGTTATCGATGTTACAATACTGACCTATTATGCTCCCAATGTTAACCCTGGACCCTTTCTATCACATATCTGCTCCTTCCTGGCTGTCCATCAACGGGGTACTCTACTGCTGGCAGGAGATTCCAATTTAGTATTAAACCCATCCCTAGATAAATACCCTGCAGAAAACTCTAATTATTCCACATCGGCCAAATCCTTCACCCGCTCGTTAAGTACCCATGACCTGGTAGATCTATAGCGTGAATTCCACCCCCGGGGAAAAGATTATACTTACTATTTTCACCCTCATCATTCTCATTCAAGAATTGACCATACTTTTGTGTTGCGTAAACATCTTCCCTTAGTACGTTCCGTCTCTATCCTCACGGTCCCAAGGTCCGATCATGACCCCATTTTGGTGGTTTGTCGATCTCTCCTCTGTAAGCCATCCTACTCCTCTTGGATTATGAATGACTCTCTACTTTCACTGAAGGAGATTCAGGTGGAACTAGTGCGTAAATCCCAAGAATATTTTCAGCTAAACTCGGGTTCTGTCCCTTCTTCAGTGACGTTGTGGGAAGCTTACAAGGCTGTTCTACGGGGTCATATTATTCAGATAGCTTCGAGGCGGAGGAGGGATAGACAACATAAACAGAGTCAGCTGGAATCAAAGTTAGCTGCCGTGTCGGCTCAATTTAAACAGGTACCAACCCCATCGAACCGTAGGTTGTTAGATCAGGGTCGCCTGCAACTAGATCTCTGTTTGACTGATGAGGCTGAGCGCTCTTTGCGATGGACACGCCAGAAATGGTATAGTAGAGCAAATAAACCAGATTCCATGTTAGCATGTATATTGCGCTCTTTCGCGCACCGTCCGAAACCGATTTCTCTGCGCACTCGTCAGAATGTTCTCACTAGTAATCCTGTAGCGGTATTGGAGGAGTTCTGGCATCGATTAGCCAGACTTTATGCGGATCCTACACGGGCTGATCCCCAATCTATCTCTGACTTTCTATGTCACTTGTCCTTACCTACTTTGACGCAGGCCCATAAAGACCTGATGGACCGTGATATTCAAGTATCGGAAGTTCTGCAATGCATTGCAGACCTGAAGACAGGCAAACGCCCAGGTCCAGCTGGATACACGGCTTCATATTACAAAAAATTGGCTGATGTGCTTGCCCCTCACCTTGCCGCTATGTTCAATGCGGTGAAGGGAAGTGCAAACTTTTCCCCTGACTCTTTGACTGCTAACGTGGTTATGATCCCCAAACCGGATCGGGATCATTCCTCCTGGGCAAATTACAGACTAATTTCCCTTATTAACATTGACATGAAAATCCTCACTAAGATCTTAGCCACTCGTTTGAATTCGTTCCTTTCTCGCTTGATTAAGAAGGACCAGGTGGGTTTTGTCCCCCACAGACAAGCCGGAGATGCCATCAGACGTATTATACAGTTACAACATTTGGCCCATACTCGCAAAATTTAAATGATGCTTCTATCTCTAGACAACAATAAGGCCTTTGACACCTTGTCCTGGCCTTATCTCATGTCGGTCCTCCATCATTTTGGCTTTGGTCCGTCGTTTTTGCATTGGATTTCCTCGCAATATACATCCCCTCAAGCAAAACTCAAATATTATGGTTTTGAGTCTTCAACGTTTTCGATTGGCAGGGGAACTAGACAAGGTTGCCCACTCTCTCCCATACTGTCAGGAATGGACTTGCCAATAATGGTGGGACTCACCTGCCTTGTGGGCTGCAGTACCAGGGCTGGCCAGTGGGTGCTCTCAGCAATCAGAGACTCAACCCTGCAGTCAGCCAAAACACCTGAGGCTGATTGCAGGTGTATTTAAGGGATGGCCAGACCTGCAGTCTGTGCCTTGGTGTGTGTTTTTCTATGGGCCCCTGTATCTTGTTACCTGCATTCCTGTTCCTGTTCCTGCCTGACTGACTCGCTGCCGACCCTGCCTGATCCGGACCTCTGCTGACTTCTCCTGTTTGATCCCTGGCTTGTGACCCCGACCATTCTCTGCCTGACCCCCTGTACCTACCTGCCCGTTAGTTGCTGTACCCGGCTCAAGACCTGACTACTCTCTGCCTGCTCCTCCTGTTCCTACCTGCCCGATTGTTATTGACCCGGCCGGCCTGACTACGCTTGCACTGTATGTATTGTTATCTGTGGGTGGTTTGGTTTGGTTCATGTGCACTGTGTTTGTTTTAGTATTGCACTGCGTTTTGTATTGTTAGTCTTAATAAATTGTCTTATTTATACTATATCTGAAGCCTGCGTTTCCCTGCGTCAGTTCACATACCTCTGGTCATACCCGGAGCCCTGACACATACTATTTATCTTGGCTTTGGAACCGTTGGCAGAAGCCATTCGTATACATCCTGATATTAAAGGAATAGATGTAGCTGGTTCCCCACACAAGTTATCTATGTTCGCAGACGATATATTGTTATCGGTCGCGAACCCAGGGGTTACTTTGCCAAATTTACTTGCGGTATTGAATTCCTTTGCAGTTCTCTCAGGCCTCCATGTTAACCTTGCCAAGTCCAAAGCTATGTCGATTACCCTCTCACCATCACTTTTGGAGACTCTGAAACATTTGTTCCCTTTTCAATGGCTTTCTGCCTTGCCGTATTTAGGATTCAAACTTAGTCCGACTTATAAAGGACTTTACTGGGCTAATTTCCCCACTGTTTTTAATGACTTGACGGAGTTGTTGTCCTCCTGGTCTCATTATCTGCTTTCCTGGTTTGGTAGAATCAATGCGGTCCGCATGACTTACCTTCCAAAATTATTGTACGTGTTTCGAGTTTTACCAGTCCCTGTTCCTTCAGATATATTGCGTATTTACCAGCAAAAACTTCTGTCATTCAGGGTGGGTTATCTGTCCCGAACCTTCGGTCTTACTATCTGGCGGCCAATATTGCCCCCTTAACCCACCTCCATGCATCTCACCATTTTCCCTTGTGGGCTACTGTAGACTTGATGGACTCCCACCCGATTCCACTCTCTTCTTTACCATGGCTTCCTTCTGCTCATCAACCCTCATCCCTTAGTCTGACGTTGACACTAACGCTCCATCTTTGGGACTCCATTAAATATTCTGCTGGCCTCATTTCTGCTCATCTACCGTTATTACGGTTGCTACACAATCCATTATTTCCCCCGGGTCGTGACAATCCTGGACAGTTTGCTTGGTGGCAAGCAAACGGCTTCCATGATATTCATTCCATGCTCTCTCCCACTCGGATTCTCGCCTTTGAAACTTTGCGCTCTTCTTACAATATCCCATTGCGGGAACATTTTGGATACCTTCAACTCCGCCACTTTATCAGTACATTAATACAGACACATTCGGGACCCTACAGGTTGACCCCCTTTGAAAGTCAATGTAGACATAGACCCCATGCTCCGGGCTTAATTTCCCTGGTCTACTCTTCCATTATTTCTCATAGAACTCCTCCAGTCTATTGTTATCATCAGCGTTGGCAGTGGGAACTTGGGGCCACTCTAGATCAGCAGGATTGGCGGATCATGACCCAACAATTATCCAAATGTCCTAGGAATGTTATCATTCTAGAAAACGCATACAAGGTTCTTTATAGATGGTATTACACGCCGCGTCTGGCTTGTTTTATTCCCACATATTCCCCGACTTGCTTTCGAGGTTGTCAGCAGATGGGTACCATGGTTCATATTTGGTGGACTTGCCCCAAGGTGTGCAGATTGTGGATCAGAGTTTATGCCCTTCTACGCACTATGTTCCACACAAACATTAAACGCAATCCGTACAAAGCGCTGTTATTTAAACCATTAGTGGGCCTACTTCATCCTGCACGGCAGCTGGCATCGCACTTGTTAATGGCCACCAAGCTGACGATTGCGAGAGCTTGGAAGACTCCCCTCCTCAGCTTCGAGGCTGTCAAAAACCAGATGAACTTTATACTGGTCAACGAAAAGTTGACAGCTATACTGTTAGACACCCATTCAAAATTTTTACAGAGATAGTGTCCTTGGCTTGATGTAGCTCAACCGTCAAGATTCGACCAGTCCCTCTTGTCGATATAAAACTTATATACCAACTTATTTTTATTTTTTTATTTTCTCTGCCGCGTTCCCCCTGGAGCCCCCCCCTTTTTTTTTTTTTTGTTGTTGGTGTGTTTGTTTGTTTCCTTTCTCTTCGCTCCTTCCTTTCCTCTTGTCTAGTCTGTCTTCTTCAGGTTATTTGTGCTAATTGTGATCCCTGTTTTGAGTCCCATACCAGCAATACTGCATCCATGTGCTGGACTCCTTTGAGAGCCCTGCGTGTTAAGTACCTCTCTGTACTCAGAGAGGCTCTTTCTCCTATTCATCTCGCATTCTGTATGTTGATTCTGCAACAATTTTTCCTGAGAGTTTATTATGTTATTAGTCTCTAAATGTCTATCATTTTTGCATTATATTGTCTTTTTTTTTCTGTACGGCACTTATGTTAGTAGTTTAGTTTCATGTTTTCTCATCAGTACATATTCTGTTTTATCCATCAAATCTTTTGTATGTTATATTCCTGCTGGTCGTTTCATATGTTCTTGACTGATTGTCTACTGTTACCTATTCTATAATAAAATTCTTTGTAAAAGAAAACATGGCTGATAATTTATTATCATATAATTGTTTGGCTGCTTTTTAAATCATAATGATAACAGAAAGCACCCAAATAGCCCTGATCAAAAGTTTACATACCCTGGAATGTTTGGCCTTGGTACAGACACACAAGGTGACACACACAGGTTAAAAGGGCAATTAAATGTTAATTTCGCATATCTGTGACTTTTTAAATTGCAGTTAATGTCTATGTACAAATAGTGAGTTTGTTAGCTTTCACATGGATGCACTGAGCCCCTTGACTTCTGTAGCTGTTTTTCACCAAAGACCTCTACAGGTTGATTGTGGACCAAAGTACTCTGCCCAACAGCTAACCCAAATTCATGCCTTGCCAGGCCTTTCAAGTGGAAGCCTATCACAGTTTCCGAATGTAAAACTTTTTTGGGCCTAACCCTTAACATGGGCATTACTAAAAAAGAATGAATTGCAGTCATAATGGTTCACAGACCCAATTCACCATATGCTGGTGTTCTCAGCTGCAATGGCTAGGAAAAGATGAGACTAGGGAAACACCGATACAGGTATCGGTGCCGATACCATGTATCTTCATGAGTACTTGTACTCATGAAAATGCTCCCAATACCGGAATACCTTGCAGTGTGATTTGCGTCCATACATGTGATTTGAACAGGAATGCAGTGTCATTCTTGTCCAAATCGCATGTGGTTTCCCCATTGCTCCTGTGTGAACCCAAGCTTGTCATAGTCTGAGTTCACACAGGACCATTGCAGGAAACCTCATTGCACCAATCCCATGCTGTCACAGATGGAAAAGCTGGGGATATGAAATCCCCGTGGCTTTCTCTGATCTCATTGCAGGGATGACAGTACGGGCTGCACGGCTTTTGATTGGTCAGTATTGTCACTATGGTGGCCAATCAAAAGCCATCTAGCCCTTTCAAAGACAGAGAAACAAACTCTACAAAAATAATTCTCCTTTACATGGAAGGAAAAAGACCTAAGATATCTAGGAATAACGTTAACCCTCTCTATAAAGAAGTTATACCATGCAAATTATATACCATTAATAAATGAGATAAAAGATGAATTGAAAAAAAATGTCATTGGAATGGCTTTCCTTGATAGGTAGGATACATATAGTAAAGATGGTGATCGTACCAAAATTTTTATATAAGTTTCACATGTTACCAATATATCTACCAGGGTCCTTCTTTGTGACCCTGAAAAAATCAATACTTAGGTATATATGGGTAAATAAAAAAACAAGAGTTAAACATGAAGTGCTGTGTAACGATAAAGGGAAAGGGGATTAAACTTGCCAAATGTTAGGAAATATTATCACGAATAGCAGATTGGATAGGTAACTCACAGAGTAGAAGTTGGGTAGGAATAGAAAGTACATGTAGTAAGGCCCATTTAGATAAGATTATTTGGCTCCCACAAAAGTTTTGTTCAATGGATGAAAATACAAGCACTTTAACACGGAACGTTTTAAGGGTATGAGACGCAACGCACAGACAAATGGAATGGGAGTACAATTCACTGCTAATACCATTGGTTGGAATGGAGTTTTTCCCACTGGGTAAAGACAATATTTTGGAAAAATGGATACAAGATAGAAATGGATATTATGGACAAAGAAATGCACGGATAGTGGATTTTATGGACAAAGGGAAGATATGTTCTTTTCAGGATTTTAAGAGTAAGAAAGATTTATTTTTCACATTAGATGAGTGGCATTATTACCAATTACAACACTTTGTTGCAGCACTTCCACAGCCCCTAAGGACAGTGGAGGATATGAATCCATTTGAACAAATGGTTAGTTCAAATACAACTGAAAAACATATTACGTCTCGGATTTATAAGACTCTTATTGATATAGCTGGATGTGATCCTCCATTGTACTTAGAAAAGTGGAAAAAGTAATTAGGAACAAAATTGAATGGGCAACAAAAAAAAATATTTAATTTAACACATGGGGCAATGAACATGAACACGGTAGAAATTAATTACAAATGTTTAGTTAGATGGTATATTGCACCTAGTGTTGCACATAAACAATGACCTGAAATTTCACCATTATGTTGGAGGGGGTGTGGGATGAAGGTAACAATGTCACACATTTGGTGGGAGTGCCCTAAAATACAGAAGTTTTGGCAAGAAATAACCCAATTTATACAAGAGATTCTGTGGATAATAATACAGAAGGACTCGTGGATTTGTTTATTTCATATAACGGAGACCTCAGTGAAACAATATAAGAGTAGAGTAATATATCATCTAATAAATGCGGCTAAAGGACTTATTCCTACATTTTGGCAAACACAAAATTCACCAAAAATAAAGGATTGGATAAATAGAGTTGAATATACAGTACATATAGGATGGAGGAGTTACATCATTTGGATGTAGATCAAATGTAAAAATTAAAAAAAGTTAGGGAGGATGGTACAACTTTAAAACATCAAAAAGATACCTTGAACTGGTCGGAGGTTAAAGAGTAGAAAGAGTAGGATGAGCCGAGATAAAAAAGAAAGAATGTCCCATAGGAGGGTAGAAGAGAGGAGTTTTGTGATATAGGGGGTGAAGTTAGATTGAAAGAATACTTGAGGAACCAGAAGAAATAGAAAATAGAAAGTGAAAAGGGGAATAAATTGGGGGTGGGAGATGAAGGGAAAAGGGTGCATATTGTGTAAAAATTTGTATGTTGAAATTTTGGTTGTAAAATTATTTTTAATGGAAAATTTAATAAAAAATTTAAAAAAGAAAAAAAAGAAGCTGTCTAGCCCACACTGTCATTTCTGCAAGGAGAGGAGAGAAAGCCGCAGGGATTTCAAATCCTCAGACCTGTGAAGCGGCTTTCTCTCCTTGCAGGGATGACAGTATGGGCTAAACAACTTCTGACTGGTAAGCACCGTGATGGTGTTGACAAATCAAAAGTTGTCCAGCCCATACTGTCACCCTTGCACTGAGAAGAGAGAAAGCCATGGGGATTTAAAGCCCCCAGCTTTTCCTTCTGTGACAGCATGGGTTTGGTACAGGGAGGTTTCTTGCACCACTCCTGTGTGAACTCAATGACAAGCCTGGGTTCACACAGGAGTGGTAGGGAAACCGCATGCGATTTAGACAGGAATCACATTCCTATTCAAATCGCATGCTATTCTTTGAGGTGCAATTTGCAGCCATACATTTTGTATTGCTTGTACATGCATTTATCTATCAGGTGCTAAAGAGATATTGTTACATATTTACACTAGAAATCCCGGGAGAAACTCTCTGCACACTGCTAATTGCCCTTTCCAGCAAATGTTGCAACAAAAGTAGGGATTTTTAGTTCACACATATTGCAATACATGCTTAAGCTGGCCAACTGCGTCAACGTAATCCCTCTATGGCCAGTCCTACTCTGCTCTGCCAACGCAAATGCTACTGTGGACACAATGCCAACCTGGGGCAAACAGACACAAAGTGGGGGAGAGCTACTAGGTTTAGGTCTGGCTACTGAGTTAATGATATATTGTTACTGTGTGTTATTGCTAACTGTTGTTTGCTTTGCAGGAATGCCAATCAGCTGCAGCACTGATCTGTGTATTCTGACAGCAACAGGGTGCTGCTCTCAGAATACATACGTCAGTGCCTACAGCGCTGCAGGAGATTTCTCTATCCACAGTTTAAAAAAAAAGAAGTTGATTGTAAGCTTGTGGGGGACAAGATGAAAGTCTGACTACGCTATGTTGTGGATGGGGCCTACCAAACCCGTGCACTAGGGGTACCTTTGCCAGAGGTGTGCTCACCAATGATTGGGACAAGGCAGGAACTGTGGTCCTGTGCACAGTCTAACATTAAGGCAGTCTCATGATTTAGATATGTGCTAACACTGCATGTAGAATGAGTCACTGATAAAGTGTTGCTCCATAGCTCTACATTCAGTGACGGTTATGTGTTGCATTCTGAGTGATGGTCCGAACCATGCCAATTCCACCAGATAGTGTACCTCTGTTACCTCACTCCCAGTAACAGAATGGAATCCCTCTGGACACACAGCATGGATCTCATGCATGTCCTGTGTTAAATCCTTTGTTCCTGTACCATGCAGTTAGGCTGAGGACCTCCGTAATGCTGATCTGCTCACAGTTGCTATGGGAGATGGACTGCTGGGGCAGGAGTCGAACAGCAACTCCCTCACTACCGGAAGACACTTCTCCTTACCCTGGTACCACACATCCTTAGACTTTACTACATTACCCCTGGCAACAACCTTGTTCTTCTTTAGCATATTGACTTGACACTGTATATTCTTCATACCCCTCCAGTGTTATTACAGGCCCAGGATCTTTTGTATATGCCAGCCTCATTGTGCACCCCTTTATGAGTAATGTCATATGAAGCTCAAGAAGAAGTTTAACAGTCTTTACTGCACAGATTTAGCACAAACGTGATTACAGTGCAAATCACTCACTCTTATCACTTATTAACTGATGTGTGGCCCAGGCATACTTTTATAAGCGAGAGTCCATTATGGCAAAGTCCACTGTTAGTGGCATGGTCCATGGCTGGTGGCATCCCGGAATCCTCGGTGTTAGTCATCATTCTCTTCTCCCAGGAACAGCAGCATACCATAACACACAGGGACCAGGAGCATGCTCTCTCATACCAGGGCAAGAGCCCTGGGACCTCAGCCTTCCCCCAATTTATACCACAGGTGGGCCAGCTGAAGTCCCAAAAAGCCTGCACACTGGGAGAAGTCAATTTAACCCTTCCCCTACCCAGTCTGTGCCAGTACTAAACTAACTAGACAATTCTCAGCCAGCCTACATGCCCAAGCATTAAGAGTGTGGGGTGGTCATTGGGTGGTAGCTCCTATGCTTTAGAATATACTTTTTCATATTTTTCTCAGAGATTTCTTCATCCACATCACACCAGGGGTAGTTGACCCAGGGATGAGAAAGGCATTTTTTATTCCCCACTGGAGCAAATTTGGATCATGCTTTATTGAGGTTTTTTTTCTTTTTGCCTTACTCTGGATCAACTGAGGGTATAGGATTGTGTATATGGTAGTTTTTGATATCTTTTTCTTGTTGGTTGACCTAGATGGATTAGTGTCTTTTTTTCAATTTTACTAACTGCGTACCGTAAGTAACTACGTAACATTGATCAATGTGAATGGAGGAGTCTGTTAGGTTCTATTGTTTGTATACCCAGCATTAGGAGCATGGGGTGGTCAGTGGACGGTAGCTCCTATGCTTCGGCATATACTGTTTTTTTTACTTTTTTCTGGACAAGATTTCTTCATCCATATTGATCGATGTGAATGGAGGAATCTGTTAGGTTCTTTTTTTGTATGCCCAGCATTAGGAGCGTGGGGTGGTCAGCAGGCGGTAGCTCCTATGCTTCAGCACATACTTTTTTCACTGTTTTCTGGATGATATTTCTTCATCCACATCATTTAATGTGAATGAAGGAATCTGTTGGGTTCCTTTTTCTGTTCAGTCCACAAGCTGCATGAAAAAAAAAGAACATTGCATGTATGCCCAACATTAGAAGAGTGGGTGGATGTGTGGCTGAAACTTCTAATGTTGGGATAATTTCTCATATATGGAATTACACCCCAAAACACATTCTGCTACTGCTCCCGAGTGTGGGGATACCACGTGTGAGACTTTTTGGGAGGCTAGTCACGTATGGGGGAGGGGGGGCACAAAACCAATGACCACCTTCATGCTTTCAAAGGGCATAATTTCCTAATTTCAGTTCCTGGCTACCTATCACAGTTTTGGAGGCCCTGAAATGCCAGGATAGTAAAAATACCCCCCAAATGACCCCTTTTTGGAAAGTAAACAAGGTACATTTTTTTTTTTACACAAAGTATCAGTTAAATGAGATATTGCTCACATACCATGGGTATATGTGGAATTACACCTTAAAACAAATTCTGCTACTGCTCCTGAATATGGAGATACCACATGTGTGAGCCTCTTTGGGGCCCGAAACCAATGACTACCTTCAGGCTTTCAAAGGGCGTAATTTCCTCATTTCACTTCCTGACTACCCATCACAGTTTCTGAGGCCCTGAAATGATAGTACAAACATCCCTCCCTCCCAATTATCTTACTGATAAGAAAATATTGATAAAAATTGATTTATCAAAAAAAAAAATGTGTCAGAAAAGAGTGTGTTCAAGTGGCTAGAAGAGTGGGTGATGTGTGGCATGAGCTTTTAATGCTGACCCTGAAATGTCAGCATAGTAGAAGCACCCCCCCCCTGCAAAATTACCCCTTTTTTGAAAGTAGACACCCCAAGGAATTTGCTGAGAGGCATGTTGAGTCCATGGCAGAATTTATTTTTGCCAAATAAAATGTTTGTTAGTCATTTTTCAATAACTTGTGGCAAAAAATAAAATCTTCTATGGATTACATGCAATAACTTTTGACTTGATCTCAACTTTGTTCAACACCTAAATTTCCCCCTGATGCCTCGATTGCACTGTTTCTTTGGGATGGTTGAATAAGTGGTGCTTTACAAATGTGCTTAGTGCTCCACTGGCCTTGGGACTCCTAATTCAATGGAGTGCTATTAAAATCAATTAGAAAAAGAAAAGGTAGGAGGTGAGCCTGAGTAATGGTAACCTCAAATCATTGGGCTCTCTTTGCTTTGGTAAAGCATAAGGCTGCCCATAGATTAAATGCTTTTTGCTCAGCTAGTGGGCTGAATGAAAAAAAAATTAATGGATTTCACATCCACACAAACGATGTGGATGGATGAGTTCTCCCTGCTGTGCCACTGTATTTTCACAGTGGGACTCCTCTGCTGTCAGAATACACTAATCAGTGGCTGCAGCCATCTGATCAAGACAAATTTTCCAACATTCCCATTCAACAGAAGTCGACTGCTAGTCCCTGTTGATCCAGCCGAATTTCAATATACTGTACAAAAAATGAAGTGCATTGATTAATTTTTTTGTGAGGTTGTAATATTAGGATCAACGTTTTTTTTTTAAATCTGTCCACTTTGGTGCATTTCATTATGTTGCACTTTAACACAGTATTTATTGTGTTAAAGGCTAAGTCGGCCTTTAGCAAAAAAAAAAAGTAGTAAATGTAGCAAAACTGATCTCTTCAGTGTTCAAATCCTACATTTTGTTTTTGCATAGAAGCTTGCACAACATTGCACCCGTGATTAGTGTGTCATGGGTGCAATGCACAGGTTTATGCGACCTGGTTGTAAAAGTGCTACTAAACTACAGAGAGGGGAGAGGGCTCTGGCTTTCTCAGCTGTGTTGGCAGAAGAGACTTGTAGTCACTGACACACTGTAGTTGCGATCTGCTGTGGGTGTCAATGTAAAGTTAACAACACCCCAAATGGCAAGTCACAAATGCAGTGCATTTGCCCGCAGAAGTACCACGTGATGCATTTGCAGTGACTTTCCAAAAGTAGCGCATACGCTACTTTTGGTGTTGTGCAGCAAGATTTGACTCCATTAAAAATGATTGGGCACAAATCGCACTGCACTGTACGTGTAGCACACTCCTGTGCAATTCTTAGTGTAAACCGGCCCTAACACCTGGACATACATTACAGGCTTTTTCCCTCTCAAGTCTCTTTGAAGCCCCTGCCCTCCAAAATTCAATCTGGAAATTACAAAACCTGGAGAAAATGGTCTTTCATAACTAATACTCTAAGGCTGGCCATACATTATACAATTATCTGCAGATTTTTGGTTTAGATTTACCAAAAACCATATAATAGGAGGACAAACCTAAACAACACTTTCAGTTGTATCCAATTAGGCAGGCCCTTGCACTACATCAGGGGTGTCCAAACTTTTTTCAAAGAGGGCCAGATTGGATGAAGTGAACATGGTGGAGGGCCGAACATTTTTCCAAACATTCTTTGAACCATTACAATTAAATGCAAATAAATTATTTTATGCCAAGTTACCGTATTTTTCGCCGTATAAGACGCACCTGACCATAAGATGCACCTAGGTTTTAGAGGCAGAAAACAGGAAAAAAAAAAATTCTGAACTAATGGACTGCAGACACAGTACAGGAGATGACCAGAGACTGCGGACAGCACAGGGATGACCAGAGACTGCGGACATAGTACAGGGCATGACCAGAGACTGCGGACAGCACAGGAGATGACCAGAGACTGCGGACAGTACAAGAGATGACCAGAGACTGCGGACAGCACAGGGATGACCAGAGACTGCGGACAGCACAGGGATGACCAGAGACTGCGGACAGCACAGGGATGACCAGAGACTGCGGACAGCACAGGGATGACCAGAGACTGCGGACAGCACAGGGATGACCAGAGACTGCGGACAGTACAGGGATGACCAGAGACTGCGGACAGTACAGATGACTGCTGACCTTTGGGGAGGTGGGGAGCGGGTACCTGAATTTGACAGGTACCCGCTCTTACTTCCGCAGAATTTTTGTTTGATCTTACCTGTTCCTCGATCCAGCCGCGCGCTGTCTTCCCGGCTTCTGTAATGGCGCTCGGCATGACAGCCGGGTGCCCAGTGCGCATGAGCGAGAAGCACTTGCGCTTTGTGATTGGTCCGGCGGCTTCTGGGATCTGTCATGTGTCCCAGGTACCGCCTTACCATTCACAAAAAGCACCGCTTCTTGCGCATGCGCACTTGGCACCCGGCTGTCATGCCCAGCGCCCACACTACAGAAGCCGGGAAGACAGCGCGCCGCTGGATAGAGGAACAGGTAAGGTCCCGCTGCAGAGCTGAGCGGCCGGCCCGGTATTCTGACACGGCCGCGGTGGAAATACCAGACCGGCCGCTCCATATTCGCTCCATAAGACACACTGACACACTGACATGGAGGGCCGTATTAAACCGACCCTCGGGCCGTAAATGGCCCGCGGGCCGGACTTTGGACATGCCTGCACTACATAGTTGAAGGTAAATCTAAAGGAAATTGGGCAGAAAATCTGCAGATAATTGTATAATGTATGGCCAGCCTTATCTGCATCCTTGAGAACTCTGCATTCCCTTTACTTCTTTTTACACAGTGGCAGGGCCAACTCACACCACACACAGCCAATGTATACCTCAGACGCCTGTGTGCATGAGGCCTAAGTATTTATGCGTAATTGGTTAAACATACTGATGTTTTTTCATCTCTTGTTTTTATTGTATTTGGATATTATCATAATAAACATAATAATAACAAGAATACAAATAATAACATACACAATCGTTTAAAGCGGAGCTCCACCCAAAAGGGGAAGTTCCGCTTTAAGGACTGTTCCCCTGCTCCCCATTAAGGATTGGCACCTTTGGGGAGCGGGTACCAAAATTTGAGAGGTACCCGCTCCCACTTCCGGTCTGATCGCTTAGGCGATCAGAAACGGAAGGTGTCCTCCCTCCGTCCCTCCCTTCCTGTATTCTTTTCGGGACACGTGACAGGTCCCAGAAGACTACAGGACCATTCATGAAGCGCAGCGCTACTCGCGCATGTGCAGTGGGTACCCGGCTGTGAAGCCGCAAGCTATCACAGCCGGGTGCCCACACTGAAGATGGAATCCAGGATGGCCGGTGAAATGAGCTTCAGGGGACACACCACGGGACCGAGGGACAGGTGACAAGTGGCTGCTTTTTAAAAGTCAGTAGCTACAGTTTTTTTTTTTTATTTTTACTTTTTTTTTTATAGGTCGAGTGGAACTCCACATTAACCACTTGCCGATTGCCTGTAGTACTTGTACTGCGGACGGGCGGCAACTAAAGGCAGAGCGATGTACTAGTACATCACTTTGGCTGTATTAACACAGCCCCCCCACAACCGCTGTGTTCAATGGACACAGCAGAATGCGGATCCTGGTAAATGGGACCCGGTGATCATGTAATCGGTATGCGATCACACAGAGGCGTCCCTAAGGTAGGTGTCACCCGGTGCGGTAACACTTGGTGACACCCCCTCCGACGATCCCCGCAGAATGGATCGGATCTGCGGATTGAGCATAATGGATCGGTCTCCGATAAAATCTTCCATGCACTCAACATGCCTTTCAGCAAATTTCTCGGGGTGTCTACTTTCCAAAAAGGGGTCATTTGTTTTTTTTTTTTACTGCCCCTCTATTTTAGCACCTCAGAAAACGGGATAGGCAGTCAGAAAG
Organism: Staurois parvus; assembly: GCF_062004578.1. Taxonomy (NCBI): domain Eukaryota; kingdom Metazoa; phylum Chordata; class Amphibia; order Anura; family Ranidae; genus Staurois; species Staurois parvus. Next base: position 22,488,827 of record NW_028317941.1, read on the forward strand.
TAAAAGCTGCATAAATTCCAATATACAGTATATAGTTTGTAGACGCTATAACTTACATACAAACCAATTATTATACACGTTTTTGGATTTTTTTTTTTTTTACCAAAGACATGTAGCAGAATACATTTTGGCCTAAATATATTACTAAATTTGAGTTTATTGGATATTTTTTATAACAGTAAGTAAAAAATATCAGGGGTTTTTTTTCAAAATATTTGGTCTTTTTACGTTTGTATCACAAAAAATCAAAAACCCAGTAGTGATCAAATACCACAAAAAGAAGGTAACCTATGTAGTCAAGGGTCCCAAGAAGGTATTGAAAACTGGGCAACTTTGTAAAATGTTCATTAATAATATTGCCATATCTGTAGGCCATTTAGCCCCCTGGAAATCTGATTGAAAAACTCCCAGTTAGCAACCCCCATGTACTTGTTGATAGGAAACAAAAACCATTGGTTTGGGCACCTGTAATGGTAGGAGTGAGTGCCAAATGATTTTTGTGTTCTAGCAACAAGGCAGGAAGTGATGTGAGTGATTAAGACAGCCTTCTTGGGGGACCCATGTGGTCTACAGGTATGGCAATAAAATTAATGAACATTTTTTTAAACTGGAGCCCCTTGACTGCAAATAGGCTATTGTCTGAAAAAGGTGAACTTATTTTTTAAGCATTTTGGAGCTTGGAGATTCAAGTCCAGATTCTGGACTGTTCTTCTCCTTGAATGTGGTCAGTCTTTACGGATCAGTAACAAAAGTAACTTATGAGCTAGGGACTCTCAGCCCCTCTGAAAGTTAGCACAGATTGTTTGCAAACTACATGCAGAAGTATCTCCTCTCCCCTGTATACTGTAACTGCTCCCAGCTCCACAGCCTGCAGACACTACCAGCCCTCCGGGCTGCTCTGAAGATCTCCCAGGGCAAGAATACAGGGTTACGCATAGAGCTGTTGTTTGAAAGCTTGCTACACATGGCAGTCTCTCTCGTAAATCCCAGGGTGTGCTGATGCAGATTTAGGTCTCCACCACTTCCACCCACTGGTTTCTGGAAGCTCCTATGGTCCTCCAGAACCAGGTGGAGGCTATACAGTCACCACCTGCTGAGTCACCCACACTGACCTACAGTAACCCTACCTAATTGCAGACTCACACATTTACCATGAATCATAGCATAATAAATTTACCTACACTAAGGCTCCATGTACATGAGCCTACACTGACCGTCGGCCACAGGAAAACACAAATTGTGGCAAATCCGAGGCAAATTGCGGTACCGCAATTTTGCCACGGTTTTGCCGCATTTTGCGTTTTCCCACTGTCAGTGCTCAAAATGTTCCTATCCTGAAAGCGATTTTTATGCGTTTATAAGAGGGAGGTTTAACCTCACCTAAACGCGGCAGCTCCGAAACTCTGCTAAAAGCCTATGTGTACATAGAGTTGAGTTTAGGAGCTTTGGCAAAAAAATGGCAAAAGCTCCTAAACTCGAGATTAGCAGCTGCTCGTGTACATGAAGCCTAAGGGTTCATGTACACCGCAGCTGATAAACTCACGTTCAGCTTTTCTGTGTTTTTTTTAGCAGCCCCTAATGTTTTCCTATGTGTCCATGTACACATAGTTGTTTACAAGCAGTTGAGTTTACAGTCATTTTTGTGAACGCACCAAACATGCGTTCAGGAGAATTTATCAGCATTTCAAACGCCAAACAATTGTAAACGCAGCTAACCGTGTTTAGAAGCATTTTTTTTAACTGTTCCATATCCAGATGCTGTCCAGAGCTTTTTTTCATCATCAGAAATGCATGGAAAGTTTTTTCTAAGTATTCAAATGGACCCGGTACACTAGCGCAGTCAGTTCCAGGTTTTGCGTGAAAGAAAAAATGGTAGAATGTGCTGCATTATGCTCATGATGGGATCCATAGTGAATACAACCAGAAAAGATAGGTAATCTCAACACATACTGCTCTCTCTGCTTCTGCTCTATTTCTCTTAAAATGTCTGAAATAGTTAATTTTTTACTGTTTTTCAGTGCATTCTGGGCATATTGAAAGGTCTCCTGAGGTTATCTTAAAAAAACGCTTCTAAACACAAATGCTTATAAATGCTCAAAAACGCTGTATGCAAATGTAGCTACACAGATGTTTTTTAACCTACGTTTTCCAGCATTCAGTTTCTATTGTTCAGTAGAGTTTTCCAAGTGTCCGGTGTACATGGAGCCTTACACTAGTAGCACGCTAGAGGGTGCTACGCTGGGATGAAAAACATCAGCCCTTGGATGCCAATGCCACAACTGGATGGTCTCATTGCAAGTGAAAGAGGCGGAGCCACCTAGAGTATGCAGGGAGGTACTAGAGCCGAATGGGTGCTTCAATTTAACATGAAAACAAAAGTAAGATACTCGCAATATGTAGCTTTTAAGGAGTAGGAGGAAGCTGAGGGCAGTGGAGGGGGGAGGGGGAGGAGTTCTGAGAACTCAAAGCTGAAGAGGGGGCGAAAGTGAGATGTTGATGGGGAAACAGAGGTAAGCAGCTGTGGAAGAGGGCTGAACTCTGTATGTAGCGCAACCTTGAACTCTACACTCTGTATGTAGTGCACCCCTGAACTGTGCACTCTGTATGTAACACAACCCTGAACTCTACACTCTGTATGTAACACAACCCTGAACTCTGCACTCTGTATTTAGTGCACCCCTGAACTCTGCACTCTGTATGTAACACAACCCTGAACTCTACACTCTGTATGTAACACAACCCTGAACTCTGCACTCTGTATGTAACACAACCCTGAACTCTGCACTCTGTATGTAACACAACCCTGAACTCTGCACTCTGTATGTAACACAACCCTGAACTCTGCACTCTGTATGTAACACAACCCTGAACTCTACACTCTGTATGTAACACAACCCTGAACTCTGCACTCTGTATGTAACACAACCCTGAACTCTGCACTCTGTATGTAACACAACCCTGAACTCTGCACTCTGTATGTAACACAACCCTGAACTCTGCACTCTGTATGTAACACAACCCTGAACTCTGCACTCTGTATGTAACACAACCCTGAACTCTGCACTCTGTATGTAACACAACCCTGAACTCTGCACTCTGTATGTAACACAACCCTGAACTCTGCACTCTGTATGTAGTGCACCCTGGAACTCTGCACTCTGTATGTAACACAACCCTGAACTCTACACTCTGTATGTAGTGCACCCTGGAACTCTGCACTCTGTATGTAGTGCACCCCGGAACTCTGCACTCTGTATGTAACGCACCCTGGAACTCTGCACTCTGTATGTAACGCACCCTGGAACTCTGCACTCTGTATGTAACACAACCCTGAACTCTGCACTCTGTTTGTAGCACTCCCCCCAACTCCGCGCCCTATATGTAGTGTACCTGTCAGGAATGTACTTGCCATAGTACAGCCAAAGCCTCCAAAAATACACAGTCGAGCAGGTGCAGCTCTCCTGGCTGCCAGTGATAAACACAGCTAAAACATGTGTAAAAGCGGTACTGCGTTTAGTGCTTGGGTGTTTATTCATTTCATTGACCAGACTACTTGCTGTTGAAATGAATAAACGTCCAAGGGCTAAGCGAGGCTAGCACTTAGTTGCGTTTACCTGTGTTTTTACTGCAATTTGTGTTTTTTTGGCCAAAACGTTCCTCTCCTGAATACAATTTTTCAGCGTTCAGGAGAGGGACATTTAACTGCCCCTTAATGCTGTTGCTGCTAAACTCTGATAAAAAGCCTATGTGTACATGAACACATAGGCTTTTATTGAGTTGAGTTTAGGGGCTTTGGCAAAAAATGTCAGAAGCTCCTAAACTCATGTTTAGGAGCAGCAGTGTACATAAGGCCTGACAGTACTTAGTGTGCACTGTGTGCTGATTTTACTAAGGAATGTGGTAGTTTTTATTCCCTGCTTAGCAGGGAAGCAAAAATGGGCACATTCTCGCTGACAGGACAGAACTCTGTGTTGTTTACATTCAGAGTTCTGTCCTTTCATCCGCTAATCTGATCAGCAGGTCCCAGGCATCAATTATTGGCCGGGACCCACTGATCAGCTTGTGCTACAACTAATCACAGCCTACCTGGATCACGTATTAGATGTGATCCAGCACAGAGAGGCCACCTTGCCGCCGTACTCCTATGTGAGGTGGTCAATAAGCGGTTAAAGTGTTAGTTCACCTTTATCAAAAATCTGCTTATGTAGAAGAGGGTCGTCTGTAGAAAAAAGCAAGCTGTGCAGCTTTGAGTAAACTTGAATAATGCCCTTGTTATAGGTGTAGGCCATTTGTGTGCTTCAGGGGTCACTAAACTTTCTAAGCAAAGGGCCAGTTTTCTGTCCTTAATGTAGTTGTAAAGGCTCAAGGTTCTTTTTACCTTCATGCAGTCTATGCATGAAGCTAAAGAAACCTTCTGTGTGCTGCGGCGCCCTCAACCCCCCCTCCCCCCAATCCTTACCTGGGCCCCCTCTGATCCATTCTTGACAGCTTCTGCTGTCTGGGGACTCTTCCTCCTCATTGGTTGAGACAGCAGCGGGAGCCCATTGACTCCCACTGCTGTCAATCACAGCCAGTGAGCCAATGAGGAGAGAGAGGGAGGGGGCTGAGCTGAAGCTCTACGTTTCTTATGGACACAAAGAACAGAGGCTTGGGGATGATCATGCAGCTTTCCCTGGGGGCACTTCTCGTGTCTCTTTAAGGTGGGGGCAGACTGTGACCAGTGGGAGTAGAAAATGCCCTGAAATCACTGGGCATAAACAACACCCCATCATGAAGAACAGTACCACTGATGGTGTCAGTGGGAGGAATGGTGCCCCATCACTTGTGTCAGTTGATGGAATAGTGCCCCAAGGTCCAGAGAGAGGCCAATGGGAGTAGAAAATGCCCTGAAATCACTGGACATAAACAACACCCCATTATTGGTTTTAGAGGGAGGAAGACAATCCCCATTGTTGGTATCAATGTGAAGAATAGTGCCATTGATGGAGCCAATGAGAGGAATGGTGTCCCATTACTTGTGTCAGTTGATGGAGTAGTGCCCCAAGGGCCAGGTAGAGGCCAATGGGAGTAGAAAATGCCCTGAAATCACTGGGCATAAACAACACTCCTTCATTGGTTTTAATGGGAGGAAGACCACCATTGTTGGTATCAATGTGAAGAATAGTGCCATTGATGGTGTCAGTGGGAGGAATGGTGTCCCATCATTTGTGTCAGTTGATGGAATAGTGCCCCAAGGGCCAGATAGAGGCCAATAGGAGTAGAATATGCCCTGAAATGTATTTATTACAGGCAACTTATATAGCGCCGTCAATTTACGCAGCACTTTACATATATATTGTACATTTACATCAGTCCCTAACCCTCAAGGGGTGTACAATCTAAGGTCCCTAACTCACATTCATACATACACATACTAGGGCCAATTTAGACGGGATCCAATTAACCTACCAGCATGTCTTTGGGAGTGTAGGAGGAAACCAGATTACCCAGAGGAAACCCACGCAGCCATAGGGAGCACATGCAGACAGGTGGTGCTGTGGTTGGGATTCGAACCAGTGACCCTAGTACTGCCAGGTGGAAGTGCTAACCATTTAGCCACTGTGCTGCCCCACTGGGCATAAACTATGCCCCATCATTGGTTTTACATACACATACTAGGGACAATTTAGACCGGAGCTAATTAACCTACCAGCATGTCTTTGGAGTGTGAGAGGAAACCGGAGTTACCGGAGGAAACCCACGCAGGCACAGGGAGAACATGCAGGCAGGTGGTGTCATGGTTGGAATTCGAACCAGCGACCCTAGTACTGCCAGGTGGAAGTGCTAACCATTTAGCCACTGTGCTGCTCCACTGGGCATAAACTACGCCCCATCATTGGTTTTAATGGGAGGAAGAAGACACTATTGTTGGTATCAATGGGAAGAATAGTGCCATCGATGGTGTCAGTGGGAGGAATGGTGCCTCATCACTTGGATCAGTTGATGGAATAGTGCCCCAAAAACCAGATAGAGGCAAGCAAGGGGCCACAGTTTGGAGATCACTGATGTACCTCAGGAAGCTTTATCTGAGAACTCCAGGATGTTGCTAGGACGTTGCTAAGGGAAGCCTGGCTACTACTGTTCACCTCCACCATCACAGGAGCGAGTTCTCAAGTGCTGAGCTCAGAGCTAATGCATCAGGAGAGGGAAAGTGCATGTAAGGGAGTTAAACAAGAAAAAAAAAAATCATTTTTGTACTTAATTCATTTTTTTTAAGTCAATTAACTTAATTCCATTTTGATCAGAGCTGCATCTACAGATGGCCCTTCTCTGCACAGGCAGTCTCCTGGTATAGAACTAATAACAGGGCTGTCTCGGGGAGTTTGAAGAGCCCGGGGGTTCCTTCCACCGTATGGTGTATTCTATGGAGAAGGTGAAGTGGGTCTGTGAACGTGTCCTGTGTTATCGGAACTTGTCTGGATCGTCAGCTGACAATTGGAAGGCATATTGATTGTGTGGAGAAGTTTCGCCGGGGGTGAGGCGGGATGGCAGCGGGCGCTGTGCTGTGACAGAGTCTATGTCCGGGCAGAGGAGGAAGAGGAGGTGGTTGCTGCTGATGATGGTGGGAGAGGAGGAGGCGCTCAGCTGAAGCTGCTGCTACTAGCTCATGACGCAGGAAAAACGCACCGCCGGCCAAAGAAAAGAGCTGCCAGACTGCAATGACAGGAACGAAATAAATATCTAGGCGGAAGCGGCGTCCAAACCCTGCGGGACACCTTCACCCACAGCACAAAGCGCCGCTCGCTGACAAGGCCATTGACAGGAATAGAAGCCGGCACACAGAGCCTCCGACCGGGAAGAAAGAAAAAAAAAAAAAACCCGAGCGGGAGGCGACGTGAAGAAGTTTTATTGCCTGCGAAGTAGCGGGGGAGGACAGAAAGGGAAATAAAGGACGCCCGCCCGGCCCGCTTCGCACACCGTCCAGAGGCTGACCTCGTCTGATTTATGAGCGCGGCCGGGGGAGCCGGGAGAGTCCACACATGTGTCGTCGCCCTGCCGGGCTGTGTGCACCTCGTATGAGCGGCGGCCCGGCTCCCTGTCTCCTGCTGGGGGGGAGGACTTACTAGTTTGCGGTGAGTAAATGGCCGTTGTGGGAGGGGAGTGGGGTCGGTTGTGTGGGGGCCTGCCGTACGTATGGTGTATGGGGAGCCCGGAGAGAACACGTAGCCTGAGGCCGGGCCCATTGCCCTGTCATGTACGGCTCTGACAGACATCCATGACAGGTAATAGGAGCTGTGTGTCCACACTGGGCCTCCACCCTGCTCTCTCCTCTCTTTTCTATAACATGATGAAGTGTAGAGGAAAATGGCTGACGTCTCTGCTCTCCCCCATCCTGTCTGGGGCTGACTGAGGATGAGCTAGCACTCCTCCTCTTCCTCTCTCCTCCTCCGGCAGGCGGCCATTGCTGCCTCGTCTCCCTCCCTCCTCTCCTCACAGCTCGTCTGTTTTATTTCCACTTAACCCCTTCCAGTCCGCCGGGGAGGGGGAGGGCGCTGCAGCCATCCTGCTCACCTCCTCCACCCTTCTCCCTGACCCGTCCATGTCCTGCACTTCTGTGCCTGTGTTCTGGCAGGCCGGCATTTCCTCTCTCTCCCTCCCTTTCTCTGTCCTCTCCCGTCTCTCCTCCCCTTTCCCTCTTCTCTCTTCTGCTTTCTGCCAAACGCCATTACTGAGGTGGAGTGATTTGGACGGGGTGGGTGGGGGAAAAGACGCCAGAGCCATGTAGGCCCGGCCTGCCTGCCATTCCAGGCCCCTGACTTCACTTCATATCAATGGCAGCCGCCGCCTCTCTCCCGTCCTGAAGGTCTCTGGCAGTAGTACAGGCCCGGCCTCAGCTCTCCCCCCTACAACCCTGTCCAGTCTTGTCATAGAGCACAGACGGGAGCTGCGGGAAATGTAAGTAAGGTGTCAGGCTGGGCCTGGGCTGCAGGGAGGCCTCGGCTGGCTCCAGGCCTGGCCTGCCTGTCACTGCCCAGTCACTTTAACCTCTAGTAGTCAATGAAACGTCTTACCGAAGCACTTTGTTTGCAGCTCGCAAGGCAGTGATGGGAGTACATTGTAACAGTTCATTCGTAGTAATGGCTCTGTCAGGGGTATACCAGGGCACGGATGGAGGAGGCACTCAAGTGTCATACATAATACATACAGTATGAACAAGGTGGGCACACACCACCAAAGCAGCAGAACTTTATATATAGTCCATGTATGTAACCTGCTGAATGCCCAGCAAACCATCAACTGGGTACAAATGAAGAGAAGCTTGCTGCATAGACAGCTTCTTATTGCTTGTGCAAAAATCACAGCATATCGCTACACTGCAACCCTCTCCATGTGTGTAATACAATCTGTGTATAAGACATACATTTACTTGCTTCCTTCATATGTAAAAGTGCCCAAGTAATTATTAAACTATAATACATTTTATATATGTATATGCTCATGCATATGTATGTATACAGTGAAGGAAATAAGTATTTGATCCCCTGCTGATTTTGAATGTTTGCCCACTCACAAAGAAATGATCAGTCTAAAAATCGAATGGTAGGTGTATTGTAACACTGAGAGATAGAATAGCAACAAAAAATTCAAAAGAAATGCATGTCTAACAAATTATGCACTGATTTGCATGTTCATGAGGGAAATAAGTATTTGATCCCCTTCACAAAACATGACTTAGTACTTGGTGGCAAATCCCTTGTTGGCAATCAGAGGTCAGACGTTTCCTTTAGTTGGCCACCAGGTTTGCACACATCTCAGGAGGGATTTTGGCCCACTCCTCTTGGCAGATCCCTTCCAAGTATTTAAGGTTTGGTGACTGACGTTTGACAACTCAAACTTTCAGCTCCCTCCACAGATTTCCAATCGGATAAGGTCTGTAGACTGGCTAGGCCACTCCAGGACCTTAATGTGCTTCTTCTTGAGCCACTTCTTTGTTGCCTTGGCCGTGTGTTTTGGGTCATTGTCATGCTGGAACACCCATCCAGGACCCATTTTCAATGCCCTGGCTGAGGGAAGAAGTTTCTCACCCAAGATTTGACAGTACATTGCCCCGTCCATGGTCCCTTTGATGCGGTGCAGTTGTCCTGTCCCCTTAGCAGAAAAACACTCCCAAAGCAGAATGTTTCCATCGCCATGTTTGGACAGTTGACATGGTGTTCTTGGGGTAATAGGCAACATTCCTCCTCCTTCAAACACGGTGAGTTGAGTTGATGCCAAAGAGCTCAATTTTGGTCTCATCTGACCACAACACTTTCAACCAGTCCTCCTCTGCATCATTCAGATGTTCAGTGGCAAACTTCAGACCGGCCTGGACATGTGCTTTCTTGAGCAGAGGGACCTTGCGGGCACTGCAGGATTTCAATCCTTGTCGGTGTAGTGTTATCAATTGTTTTCTTGGTGACTGTGGTCCCAGCTGCCTGGAGATCATTGACAAGATCCTCATGTGTAGTTCTGGGATGATTCCGCACTCTTCTCATGATCATTGACACTCCACGAGGTGAGATCTTGCATGGTGCACCAGACCTAGGGAGACTTGACAGTTGTTTTGTGTGTCTTCCATTTGCGAGTGATTCCACCAACTCTTGTCACCTTCTCACCAAGCTGCTTGGCGATAGTTTGGTAGCCCAGTCCAGTCTTGTGTAGGTCTACAATCTTGTCCCTGACATCCTTGAACAGCTCTTTGGTCTTTGCCATGGTGGAGAGTTTGGAATCTGATTGTTTGATTGCTCCTGTGGACAGGTATCTTTTAGACAGGTAACAAAATGAGATTATCAGCACTCCCTTTAAGAGACTGCTTCTAATCTCGGCTTGTTACCTGTATGAAAGACACCTGGTAGCCAGAAATCCTGCTGGATGATAGGGGATCAAATACTTATTTCCCTCACGAACATGCAAATCAGTGCATAATTTGTTAGACATGCATTTGTTTTGTATTTTTTGTTGCTATTCTATCTCTCAGTGTTACAATACACCTACCATTTGATTGTTAGACTGATCATTTCTTTGTGAGTGGGCAAACATTCAGAATCAGCAGGGGATCAAATACTTATTTCCTTCACTGTGTGTGTGTATATATATTATATTGGCACTTCTGCCCAGCAGCACTAGGGTTGTCTGGGCTCAAATCCTAACCATGGCGCTACCTGCCTGGAATTTGCATGTTCTCCCTGTGCTTGCGTGGGATTCCTCTGGGTGCTCTTGTTTCCTCCCACACTCCAAAGACATGCTGGTAGGTAAATTGGCCCTAGTATTTATATATATATATATATATATGAATGTGGGTTGGGGACCTTGGATTGTAAGCTCCTTGAGGGTTAGGGACTGATGTGAATGTGTAATATATATGTAAAACCCATATTTCCCAATTGCCTATGCCCACTGCTCTCTATGTTTAGCATATTCATAGTTATGTAGTATGGTAATTATTGACTCATCCTGTGGTAGTATAGAGCTGCTGCTCTAGACTACCACTACGACTACTCTGATTTTTTTTTTTTTTTGTAGTAATGGCATAGATCTGCTACTGCTGTATGCTGCTACTACTTGGAATCGTAGTAGCAGATCTATGCCATTACTACTAAAACTATTCAAAGTGATAGGAGATCTATGCCATTTCTACTACTACACCTATTCATAGTAGTAGCAGATCTATGCAATTACTACTAAAACTATAAATAGTTGTAGTATAAATGGCATGGATCTCCTATTACTCTGAATAGATTTAGTAGTAATAGCCTAGATCTGCTACTACTCCGAATTAGTTTTAGTGGTAGTAATAGTATAGAGCTGCTACTGCCCTATGCTGCTACTACATTGAATAGTTTTTCATTTTATTTGCAGCATATTCATATTTATTTAGTATAGTAATTCTTGACTCCTGTAGTAGTATAGAGGAGGAAGAGTAAAGTAGAACTGCTGCTGCTCTATACTACTATTGCTCTGAATATATTTTAGTTTACTAATTTTTTTCTTTTTATACTTATGTAGTGTGGTAATTCTTGGTTTATTCTGTAGTAGTATAGAGCTGCTGCTGCTCTATATGACTAATTTGAATAGTTTTAGTAGTAGTAGTAGTAGTAGTAGTGGTATAGATTTGCTACTGCCCTATGCAGCGGCTACTCAATAGTTTTAGTAGTAGTAATGGAATAGATCAGGGGTGGGCAAACCTTTTGACTTGAGGGCCGCAATGGGTTCATATATTGGACCCGGGGGCCGGACCAAGAGTAGATGAATGATGTGTATGTGTCATCCATAGTAAGTATAGTAATATTCCCCCATAGTAAGCATAGTAATTAATCCCCCCTATAGTAATTAATCCCCCCTATAGTAATTAATCCCCCATGTAGTAATTCATCCCCCTAGTAGTAATTCATCCCCCTATAGTAATTCATCCCCCATATTAAGTCCCCAAGTCCCCCCTGTGTCAATTCACTTACCTTTGCTCCGCGCGTTCCTCTCGCCGTCTTCCCGCGCCGTTCCGGTGTAGCATGAAAATCTGTCTCCTATGAGGATCTGCTGGTATAGATCTACTACTGTTCTATGCTGCTACAACTCTGAATAGTTTAACATTTTTTGCAGCATATTCGTATTTATGTTGTGTAGTAATTCTTGACTCATCCTGTGATAGTGTAGATCTGCTGTAGTAGTACTATAGATCTGCTGCTCATAACTACTGCTGCTTTAAATATATTAGGTTCTTTTTTCCCCAGTGTTTTTTAGATTTATGCAGTGTGGTAATTCTTGGTTCATCCTGTAGTAGTATAGAGCTACTGCTGCTCTATACTACTACTCCTTTGAACAGTTTTTAGTAGTATAGATCTGCTGCTCTATACAGTGATTGTATTTATATGAATGTTTACACTTCACACACATTTTTCCTCTTACCTGCAGATCAAGATGTTCAGCAAATGGGATAGTAGCAGGGTGTTAAGACAAAACAATAGAACACTGGCTTGAAAGGTCTTTAAATCCATTGTTTATAAAATGGAATGGATAATAGAAAATAACCTGTTGCTGTAAATACTTAGGTTTTACGTACATGGGCACTTTTGCCAGTGTAGTGTTTTTCTTTCTTTTTAAAGTGTGTATTCAGCACCTTGGATCCACAGGTGCAGCGTACTGCCCCAGATTGTGACAGGGCTGCTGGCAGTGTGTTGTACGGTGCAGATTTGCCTCCCAGGAGTTATGACAGATTTTTGTGCCCTACGGCCATGAACCCTTAAATGTGTTAGCTGGGCTTGAACGTTCATTTGTTTTTTAGCCTATTCAGACCATATGTATTGGGTTGCTTTGCCCAAGTCTAAGGTCATGTTAGCTCGCTTGCTGCGGGCTGGTTGTGGGTGCAGTAATCGATGCCATGCCCTCAGCCAGATTTTTCACATAGCTCCACGTTTGCAACCAAGTTTGCCCTTTAAAAGTAGATTTGGATAGCAGTTAAAGTATTTCCATTCAGGTAACCATGCCATATTAACAAAAGTTGTTGGCTTTTCCTAGCCCTCCCCAAGCAAGAAGAATAGTAGTTCCCCTACCCAGCTCCTACAGGATCTGTTGGTTGATGTTGCTTTTCTTTGTTTAGCCTATGAACGCTTCTTACATGTTAGTATTTTATACAAATGACATTATTGGCAGCCAATCTTTTGTTCGTGACGTTTCAAAATGGAAAGCATGAATATGCATTTTCTCCATTTTTATTTTCTGCAAGTAGAAATAAAAAGATTCCCCTATTTAAAAATGCTTGCACACTCCTTTTTTTTGTAGTCCTGCAAAATGATTTGATGATGAGATGAATGGCAACTATTAGTAGGTCAGCAGTTCATTTCGTTATCCCCCCCCCCCCCCCCTCCCGAAACTGAATGGTCAATACTTATTTTGCCAATCTATCTTTTTTTTTTTTTTTTTTTTTTTGTTCTTCTCTCATGAAATACTTTTCTATTCTAAAAAGCTGCATTTGTTAAAAATTGTGTATGCATCTCAATGTGTACATGCACATATGTATAGATGTGTTTTAAGGGCAGGTTCACACCAGAATGCAATGCAGGAAAGGCATGTTCCATGTGCGTTTTTTGCACTGTGTTCAAAATACTCAGTCTCTGTGGTCTGCTGCAGGTGCCAATGTATTGTTAATGGCACCCCAAATGCAGATTGCAAATGTTCTTAGTTTGTGGCCTCCAAGTGGCACGTTATCACATTACCATGCGATTTGGTGCAGTGCATTTTTTTAAAGTACTGCATATGCTACTTCTATTGCTTTCAGATGCGATATGCAGTCCATTCAAATGAATGAGCTGCAAAATTGCACTGAATGGGAATACATGGGTTCCAACTTTTTGTTCTGTGCAATTCAGGTGTGAACCCTAAGTGTAGAAAACTGTGTCCAGTAGTCATTCTGTTTTCTGATATCCACTTGGCCAATACTTGTGGGCTCCTTTAAAAGATAAGTACAGGCATTTAAAAAAAACTTTTATACTTACCTAGGTGGATGTGGCATTGAACCAATGTTGCATCTGTTCCCTGCTGGCCCTTCAGTGAGAACTGGGAGATCAAACACCGCTGATCACTCAGTTCTCCCCTCTGCTCTGAGCAGAGAGCCATGACTGCCAGTCACCGGCTCTCTTCTCTGCTCCTCAACGCTCACTGGAGCGCTGGGCTGGGGAGGGGAGATAACAGCTGACTCTGAGAGGCTGAGCCAGGTGCCAGTTCAGGTTATGTGTGGATCCCTACCATATTGTTGGGATCTTTTCAGAGCCTGGGTTGGCTGTGTGACATTGGCCAACAGCTAGCTTTAGCCCGCTGTTGGCTGAAAACGGGCCACAGGAGTGCAATTTGTTCTAAGAAGTGAAGGCAAAAAAGGTTTGGCTATACTTTGTGTCTTGCAATTAATTGGCAAAGTCTGCTTGATGTACTCAACATCCCTAGAGTTCTTGCTAGAATGGTGGTGATGTCACCTTATTCCTGGCTTTCATACTGCAGAGGGTAGGTATGTGTATAATTTTTTTTTTTTTTTTTTTCTCCTCCCTACATTTTTTTTTTTTTTTTTTTACCATGCATGACACTAATACAGTAATCAGTGCTAATAAAAAGCACTGACACTGCACTAATGACATTTGGCAGGAAGGGGTTAACATCTGGGGCAATCAAAGGGTTAACAGTGCCCTGTTTTGCTGTGTGTGTGGCCTTTACACTGTAAGCACACTGCTTTATATGGCTCTGCTATGCAGAGCCATACAAAGCAGTGTGCAGGAGCTGATGGGAGAGATCTGTATTGTTTACATACAGGTCTCTTCCCCCGTCCGTGATACTCGGCGATCGCCGGGCGCCAGCGGGGAATCACGGGCTGGGACCCGGTGATCAACAGCTGAGACCGCACCTACCCAGAAATGCAAAATCACGTGTATATATACGTGATTTTGCGCAGCCATGCCGCCCTGTAACAGTATTTCTGCTATAGGGCGGTGCGGAAGCAGTTAAACAGATTTTTCTTTTTACTGCAAGGTATGCTTTAAAGTGACACGTGTACCTACAGTATATGAATATTTCATGAGCGATTACATGTGAGTGGCTTTGAATAGCTGCAAGAGTTGACAGCCTTCCTTTGCTTTCAATCAGGCTGCCTACTCGCGGTCCGTCATGGGAACCCCCACTGTGGTTCTTGCAGCTGATCACAAACGGTGCATTCACAAGTGTGAATGCACACTTAAAGTAACTTGTCAACACAGACATATGGAAGCTACCTTTTTTTTTTTTTTAATTTTTTTTTTTTTTTTTTTAATTTTTTTTCCTGCTTGGTAAGTCGCTTATCTAGAAGAAACATATGTATATCAGACGTTGGATGGCTTTATATCCAGATGTACTGTATGTTCTGTGTTAGTGGCTACTTAATGAAACCAGGCTAAGGATGACATACCCAGGGCATGCACTTTCAAATGTTATCGGTAGTAGTTCCCATATTTGTTTCCTGGCAGATTCCTTTAAAGATGTTTATTCTTCTTCACAGACTTCATTTTGAACATGCCAATATAAAATAGAACAAGCATACATTCAGTGTTTAGGTATATCTCCTGACAAATTCTATTTTCTGTCATTTAAACTGCTAACGCCCATTAGTATTAAAAAAAACACAAACAAAAAAAAAAACCCAAATTGCCCACCTGTATGTTCTAGTAAACTTATCTGTTGATTCTGCCACTATTGAAGTTTTGAATTCCTTTCCTTGAGTGTGGCCACAGCTTTGCAAGAGCAGGAATTGCTGCAGTGTTGACACCTTTCTCTAAAGCACATCCTCTACATCTTACTATGGTGCGTAGGTGCACCAGCACTTCCTCAGAAACCTATGTGTTGTCCTGTAGGACAGTAATTTTCATTTTGCGCTGACTGTCTTATGAGGCTTTATACCCCCTTATCCTTTGTCTGAACAGTTCTGATTGGCCCTGTGCTGATCACACACACCTTCCCAAAGGAAAAAAAAACCCTAGCCATACGCACTAAACTGAGCATGTGCAGAGTGACTCCTAGAGCTCTGTACTATCAGCAGATTAGATTAGATTTCACAGTGCGTATAACAAGCATGCTTTACTGCATATACAGACTGATTTTACTGTTGTGGGTTTAGTAACACTTTGTTATAGCTGAAGGCTTAGATTTTGGAGGGTGTGGAGGGGGATTAGAACACGCCTCTTTCTCATGTTTACTGTTTTCTCATGTTTACTGTTTTCATAGAAAGTAAAAGGAAATCCCTTTTAGGGACTTGTAGGTTGTCCCTACAAGTAATAAAGAGGAAATCTTTCAGTGGGGACACTAGTACTGACTACCCTGGTGAGAGCCAGGGAATACTTCCCACTCTGTTTCGGCTGTAGGACAGGAAATTAAGGAAAGTCTCCCCAATGGAGCACAGATGGCTACAAAACCTAACATAGGCTATAACCCTCCCTCCTGCTGTCCAAAATGGGCTTTTTGGTTCAACCTTAAAAATAAATTTTGTGCTCAGACCCAGAGTGTTAAAAGAGAATTAGGCCTCCCCCATATATACTAACCTAAGTAGATGCAGCATCTCCCTTTGATTCTAAGGGTGAGAACTCAGATCTCACATGACCACTGACCACTAAGTTATCTTCTCCGCTTTGAGCAGAGAGCGTTGACTGCCCACCCCCCCAGTACTCACTGGAGTGCTGGCCTGTGGTGGGGGAGGGAACGGCAGGCACAGGCTCTCGGCAGATTGCAGAGAGGCTGAGCCAGGTGCTGCTCCAGACTCTGGGGTGGATCCTGACATAGTCTAGACCGGCTGTGTGGCATCAGCCCACTTCAGCTCCTTGTCAGCTGAAAACGGGTCACGGGAGTGCAGCCAAAAGTTCTTTGGCTGTACTCCTTTTAAATGATCATTTAGCCTGAGTGGTATAAAGTGGAACACTTGACTTATTCCTTGTTTTCCTCATAGTTGGCACTTTTCACTGATCTGCTTTAGCCCTTGAATGTGATGGGGCCCTGAACATCCTCACATAATGCAGGACCTCTGGTCGTGTGTGTGTGTGATGACACCAGAGAAAGTTTCAGGGGAACGGTTGTCCACCCCGGACCTGGTAGGGAGGAAGCCTACAGGAATTTAGCTTGGTATTAATATTGGCTTAATATTCCTAGATGCCCTACACTAAGCACACATTTAATACTTTTAATACTGAGGTTGCATACAGTTTATTTTTAACCACTTGCCCTTCAAAGGATTTACCCTCCTTCCTGACCAGGACATTTTTTGCGATACAGCGCTGCATTACTTTAACTGACAATTGCGCGATCATGTAATGCTGCATCCAAGTGTAATTTATGTCCTTTTTTCCCACAAATGGAGCTTTCTTTCGGTGGTATTTGATCGCCTCTGCGGTTTTTATTTTTTGTTCTATAAACAAAAAAAATACTATTCTGAAAAAACCCCTCACTATATTTGACTTTTTGCTATAAAACATATCCAATATAAAAATTTAAATAAAATTTTGTCAAATTTAGGCCAAAATGTGTTCTGCTAAAATCCCAATACTTGTAAATTTGTTTGCGTGAAAGTTATAGCGTCTACAAATGGAGGTATATAAACTGTATTTTTTTTTTATTTTATACTAGCAATGGCGGCCTTCAACTACTTATAGCGGGACTGTGGCGGGCATTCTGACACTGGGGGGGTGGAACTGACTGCTATTGACATCCCCGGTGACACTAATACAGTGATCCGTGCTAATAAAAAGCACTGACAATATACTAATGACACTGGGCAGGAAGGGGTTAACATCTGGGGTGATCAAAGGGTTAGCTGTGTGTTTCACATTATGTGCTATTTTAATATGTAAGCATGCTGCTTTGTATTGCTCTGGTACTTGTCCCCAAGAAGGGTTTATGTTTGTTAGGCAGAAGTACTTTTAGGAATGTCTGGGGCTTTTAAAAACAGGCTTAATGGCGACTTAAACTTTTTTTTAATGTTCTTAACATTGCTCTGTTTATCTCCTGCTCACCTCCAGCACTGCACCCGGTGCACATCAGGAGTCACATCAGGATTGTCGGGCTCTCTTAACACTCAGAAGTGCATCTGCTGAGCGAGTAAATGTGGCAATGGCACTAATGAGAAAAAGAAGAAAATTCCTACGGAAGCACTTGGGTGCTCAGTACATGCTGAGCAACCAAATCAAGCTCTGGTGTCCACTCTGTTAAAGGAAAAGTTAACCTTTACAAAATATTAAAAGCACATTTTTTTTGCAGGGAAAAGTTATTTTTTGTTAGACTGTGAAGCACTGCTCCCATGTAATGCCATGGTCCTGCACAATGTCTGCAGAATATGGGCAGGCAGTTACACAATGACTGGAAGCTCAGTCAACTACCTAGAGAGCTTAACAGCGCTGTGGTAGTTCATTGAGAACTACATATCCCGACAGCCGTAAAGGCTGTTGGGACATGTAGTTTTCACATTCACTGAACTCTGACATGGGCTGAGCCCCGCAGGTTTTCTCAGATTGTGACAGCCAGCACGTCGGATATTACAGCACTATTTTTAAATTGGGGAAGCATCTGATCACGCTGATCTTAGTGTGATCAGATGCTTTAAGGGCAGAGGAGAGACAGTGACTCCTGATTTTTCAGAAAAGAGTACCTTTCTTTACCTAATGCTATCACAGGGAATTTTTACATTCCCTGTGATAAAAGTGATCAAAAAGACAAAGGGACAGTGTACAAAAAAATGCCTCTCCCCTCCCTTCCTGCGCTCGCGAACAAAGGCGAACGCAAGCATTGGTTCCATGTCAGTATGTAAACGGATTGCACCATGCATGTGAGGTATCACTGAATGTCCAGTCGAGGGCAGTAATTCTAAATATGTGTAAATATAAAGTGGTGACCTGCTTTTAAAGTGTCGCCTATCAATATTAAAAAATGTCGTTATTTTGTCGCCGTTGCACAGGTGTACTAAATTTTAAAGCAGGGTATGTTTGGTATCTATTTACTCGGTGTAACATCATCTTTTTTATTTTATCAAACAATTGGGCAATATTTTGTGTTTTTGTGCATTAACATTCAAGAAAGTGTATTTCCCCCCCCCCCCCCTCAAAAATAGCATTTGAAAAATCATTGCGCAAATACTGCATGACATTAAAACCTTCAACACCCACCATTTAATTCTCTAGTACCATTGCTTTTAAAAATGTTTGGGGGGTTCAAAGTCATTTTCTAGCAAAAATAAATGGTTTTTCAACTAAAATAAAAATTTTCAGAAAAGGCTTGTTCTTCAAGTGGTTAAGAGTGGGTGGCATAAGCTTCTAATGTTGGCCATGAAATGCCAGGTTAGTTGTAGCAACCCCCCTATGACCCCTTTTTGGAAAGTAGACACTCCAAGGTATTTGCCAAGAGGCATGCTGAGTATTTTGCAGATCTCACTTGTTGCCACAAGTTTCTGGAAAATGACGAAGAAAAACAAATGTATTTTTTCTTTTCCTTTTCAAAACTCTGTGGCAAAAATATCTGCAAAATACTTGCCATGCCTCTTATCAAATTCCTTGGGGTGTCTACTTTCCAGAAAGGGGTCATTTGCGGAGGGGGGGGGTCTGTACTATCCTGGCATTTTAGGGCCTTCGAAACTGATAGGTTGCGAAGAAGTGATATGAGGAACTATGCCTTTTGAAAGTCTGAAGGTGGTCCTTGGATTTTGGTGGCCTGCATGTGGCTAGGCTGCCAAAAAGTCTCCCACATGTGGTATCCCCATACTTGGGAGAAGTAGCAGAATGTGTTTAGGGTCGCTGGTGCAATGCTTTCCAGGCTCCTTTAGACAAAAATAATAAATGTACATATTTTCCCCTCACCCTTCAGGACAGCACCTGGAGAGAGAGCGCAGCTCCACGCATAACACCGGAAACACTGCAGCATAAAAGCCCGCCTCTTCCACCATGCCCTCAGTTATGGTGTTTCCTCTGCCGTAGTGGAAGTGCCGCGGGGATCCTGGATTATGGGGGGGCGTGCTGCACTCTCTCCAGTGGGGGAGTGCTTTGGTCGTTACTCCCAGATGGATTGCGTGGATCAGCCCAACTCCTTCCTCTGTTGGGGTGGGTACCTTTTCTCTTCTTTCTCGCTCGGGAGCAAACCGGACAGTCTTGCCGCATTCTTCTCCCTGGAGTTCCAGGCCATGGGAAGCCTTTAGGCCACTTCCAGAAGTCCTTGCGTATCAGGATGGCTGGGGAAGCCATGCTGGTGGGCGGGATTTCCGGCAGGGGCGTGGCGACATTGGTTCCAGCCGCTGGAACGCAGGGGGGAGGGGGAAGGTCGGCTGGTGCTTCCGGGTCACCAACGCTCTGGAGATAGGTGGGAACTTTAAACGACCACAGGTCTTAGCAAGCTGCGCTCTCTGCAGGATGGAGGAAACAGAGGGTCCAGCAGCAGTTGCGGAAGCAGGCGCATCATGCACCAGCCTAACCCAGGTAAGGGGGGGGGGGGGGTACAGTGGTGCCCTCTATCCTTACACTGGGGCTCTTTTGGTGTTTTCACTTTGGTTTTGTTGCCTTCCCTGGTATGGAAGCCTGTTGCTGTGGCACAGAGGTGACTCCACTCTGCTCCACGGCTCGGAGGGATGACTTAGGGGTGTTTTGGGCTAAGTATCCTCCCTCTCTCTCACCCCTCGATAGTGGGTTTTGAAAGTGGGCTAAGGAGGATCCGGTCGGACTGGAGCCTGATGTAGTTTTTCCTGTTGCCCTGCTCCTTTTTTATGTTTCAGGTCAAGGCCACGGTCAAGACAAAAGGGGTCTCGCCAAATAAAAGTGTCTGTCTTGTAGCAATCCCCTGAGAGATTCATGGCTGAAACCGCTTTGTAAAGCATGTGTGGCAGATTTAGTAAAGGAAGAATCTTCACAGCAATGCAGTAACATGTTTGCGCTTGTCAAAAAGGAATTGTCGGAGACCCTGGGATCGGACCGATCTTTGCTGTATAAACTGCCGATGCTTCACCCACCTTTGCAGCAGAGCACCTCGTCCAGTCCTCGGCCGTCCTTTTCAGGCTAGAAGGATATCAGCGACTCAGATGGAGAGAGAGAGCGTCTTTCCATCCCTCAGTGATTCGGAGGAGGAGGATGGTGAGGAGCAGGTTGCAAGCGTGTCCAGATACAAACTTTTCATTTGAGCATCTGGACGACCTGCTGAAAACAATATGTACGATTGTGAAGACCCAGGAGGAGATTGTCCAGCTGTCAGTCCACGATAAAATGTACCAAGGCCTGGGACAAGCTTAACATCGTCTTCCCGGTCCATTGGGTTTTATCAGACTCAGTAAAGAAAGAATGGAAGGATCCAGAATGGGGCCCTTTTTTCTCCAAATCCCTAAGAAGGTTTCCCTTCGAGGAAGACGAGCCCCTGGTGTGGAATAAGAAACCGAGGTTGGATGCTTCCTTTTCGCTATACCAGCTGAGGGATCATGTCGAGGCAGAGACTTCCAGGAGGGAGCTTTTGGAGTCATTCCCGGTCCTTCTAAAAGCCGTGAAGCATATGGCTGATGCATTGGCTGAATCTATCAGAATGACTGCCAGGACTTTGGCGTTGGTCAACTCGGCTAGGAGAGCCATCTGGCTCAAGACCTGGTCGGGGGAGGCTCAGCTTTTAAGGTGAAGGTATGTGGAATCCCCCTGGGGAATTCTGCGGACCTGCTCTTCCGCCCAGATCTGGAGTCCGTTCTGGATAGAATGGCAGATAAGAAAAAGGCTTTCTAGTTGAAAAGTAAAAGGCAACCGATCAGAAAATTTTTTTGTCCTTTTTCACAAACCCAAAGAAGTTGGCATTTACAGAGAAATGGGTAAAGGAGGGGTATTCTTCAGACCCCCAGAGCATCCGTCCAAGAGCCAATGACCTCTCTCTTCCGGTGGGAGGGAGGCTTTCGGGCCTTCTCACTGTGGGAAGATGCAACATCAAGTGCCTTCGTCAGAAATATTGTGTCCCAGGGGTATGGCCTGGAGTTCTCCCGGACTCCACCAACCAGATTTTGTGTGACCAGTCTCCCAAGGTGTGAGGCGATGGCCTCAGCAATGACATCCCTTTTGAAGGAACTGATGCAGCAGGAGGTCATCATTCAGGTGCCAAGGGAACAAGAAGGCCTGGGGTTCTACACGCACATCTTCTTAGTCCAAAAGATTTCAGGGAAGTTCCATCTAATCTTGAATCTAAAGCTACTGAACAGATCCATTCGGTGCAAGCTCTTCCGCATGGATACAATTTTTTCAGTAAGGAAGCAGCTATCACTGGCTGTCTTCCAATGATTAGACACATGCTGATACACCTCCCCCTGCATAGCTAATCACTGGAAAGATCGGTGAGTTGCTGTTTCTCCACCTCTTATAGCGGGACTGTGGCGGCATTTTGACCCTGGGGGGAACTAACTTGGTGTCACTGACATCCCCAGTGACATTAATACACTGTTCAGTTCTAATAAATAGCACTGACACTCTACTAATGGCACTGGGCAGGAAGGGGTTAACATGAGAGGCGATCAAAGGGTTAACTGTGCTGGAAGTGTTTTACTATGGGGCTGTGTGTTTGTGCTTCACTGTAAGCACACTACTGTGCACAGCCATCCAAAGCAGTGTGCACGAGCTGACAGGGAGGAGAACTGTTTTGTTTACAAACAGTTATCCTCCTCGGCAATCACCGGGTGCCAGCAAGTAATCACAGGCCAGGGCCTGGTGGTTGATGGCCACGAAAGGCAGCGCACTCCCCCTACCCAGAGATAGATTTATAGATCGATATATGTATGTAATTTTGCGCACCCATGCCCCCCCCCCCCATAGCATTATTGCTGCTATAGGGCAGACTGGAAGCCATTAAAAACAAAAATCCCAAAAATTGTCCTCTGAAGAAGTTCCGATGGCAATCACAATACCTGCCGCCGCTACCCGAAAAAAAAAAAAAAAAACTCTGCTTGTGATGCTGGCTCCCGCTGTTTGGCAGCTGCGCCGCGATGACAGTTCTTAAATACTGTAATGATCTCACAAGGGGGCAGGTTCGTGTCATCTTGTGCTGTGATTGGCCAAGGCATGACCTGTGGTCATCCTCTCCCTCCCACCTTGCCCCCCTATTTGGTCACCTCCTATTCTGCTTATTCTAAACCTCTTTCTTCCTGTTCTGGTATTCTATTCCTAACCTCTTATCTCCCTCTACTCACCTTCCCTTCTTATCACAAAAACTAACCAGAGACCATCTTTCTTATCCTGTCTGAGCCCTATCTTGCCCCTTGGTCAGTTCTGAGTATCTCCTGGATGTTTTAAAAACCATCCATCTGTCCCAAATATTCTTACATTTTTTTCAATTTTATCCTTTCCAATATGGTACATCTCCTGCATTCTATATATAAAATCTGTTCTGTTTATCTGTTTATCCAGTCCGTGATTTTTGGGGCTTCCTGGGCCTGCCAGAACCTTGATATCAGTCCTTTTGCCTCATTAAGTGAAATATTGTTTCACCGTGAGATCAGTATTATGAAACAGACCCAGGGGTCCTTCAGTACACTAATCCCCGTTATTTCCCATATTTTTTGTGTTATTCACTGCCAAAATTGCTGTGGTCTAGAGCAGTCCCACCATATACAGTGGATATAAAAAGTCTACCCCTTGTAAAATGTCAGGTTTCTGTGATGTAAAAAAATTAGACCAAGATAAATAATTTCAGAACTTTTTCCACTGTCAAAATGTGACCTATAAACTGTACAACTGAACAGCAAACTGAAATCTTTTAGGTGGAGGGAAGTAAAAATAAAAAACTAAAATAATATGGTTGCATAAGTGTGCACACCCTTAAACTAACACTTTGGTAAAGCACCTTTTGATTTGATTCCAGCACTTAGTCTTTTTGGGTAGGAGTCTGTCAGCATGGCACATCTTGACTTGGCAATTTTTACCTACTCTTCCTTGCAAGAACACTCCAAATCTGTCAGATTGCCAGGGCATCTCCTGTGCACAGCCCTCTTCAGATCACCCCACAGATTTTCGATCGTATTCAGGTCTGGGCTCTGGCTGGACCATTCCAAAACTTTAATCTTTTGCTGGTGAAGCCATTCCTTTGTAGATTTGGATGTATGCTTTCGGCCTTGTCATGCTGAAAGATGAAGTTCCTTTTTCATGTTCCGCTTTCTAGCAGAAGCCTGGAGGTTTTATGCCAATATTGACTGGTATTTGGAACAGTTCATAATTCCCTCTACATTGACTAAGGCCCCAGTTCCAGCTGAAGAAAAACTGCCCAAAAGCATGATGCTGCCACCACCATACTTCACTGTGGGTATGGTGTTATTTTGGTGATGTGCAGTGTTGTTTTTGCACCAAACATATCTTTTGGAATTATGGCCAAAAAGTTCAACCTTGGTTTCATCAGACAATAACACATTTTCCCACATGCTTTTGGGAGACATCAGATGTGTTGTTGCAAAATTTAGCTGGGCTTGACTGTTTTTCTTCTTGAGAAAAGGCTTCCATTTTGCCACTCTACCCCATAGCCCAGACATATGAAGAATATGGGAGATTGTTCTCACGTGTACCACACAGTCGGTACTTGCCAGATATTTCTGCAGCTCCTTTAACCACCTTCTTCCCGCCCTATAGTACAACAGGCGCAAGGTGGTTCTCTCGTTCTGATAGGACGTCATATGACGTCCTACCATTCTGACTGCGCATGTGCGGCTCAGGGAGCGCGCAGCACGGCGATCGCTGATCCGCTGTGTCCCTCGGACACAGCGGATCACGGAAAGGGCCGAAGATGTCGTCTTGGTCATGTGATCAGCTGTGTCCAATCACAGCTGATCACATGTAAACACGGAAATGCCGGTTATCGGCATTTCTCTCCTCTCGAGCTGTCACGCTGACAGCTCGAGAGGAGAGCCGGTAATCTGCTTTCCGCGGAGGGGACATGTACACTTATCAGGGCGGCCCCAGAAGTGCCACCTGTCAGTGCCACATCAATGCCACATATCAGCGCATACCAGTGCACATCAATGCCACATATCAGTGCCCATCTGAGCCGCCTGTCAGTGCCATGTATCAGTGTCATGTATCAGTGCTGCCTTTTAGTGCCCGTCAGTGATGCCTGTCAATGCCCATCAGTGCAACCTACCAGTGCCTCCTCATCAGTGCCACCTATCAGTGTCCATCACTGATAGCCTCATTAGCGCACATCCGTGAAGGAGAAAAATCACTTATTTACAAAATTGTATAACAAAAACTAAGAAAAAACTTTTTTTTTTTTCAAAATTTTCAGTGGTTTTTGGTTTTAAGAAAAAATAAAAATCCCAGAGGTGATTAAATACCACCAAAAGAAAGCTCTATCTGTCTCAAAAAAATGATAAAAATTTCATATGGGTACAATGTTGCATGACCGCGCAATTGTCATTCAAAGTGTGACAGCGCTGAAAGCTGGAAATTGGCCTGGGCAGGAAGGGGATATAAGTGCCCTGTAGGCTGGTGGTTAATGTTGCTGTAGGCCTCTTGGCCACCTCCCAGACCAGTTTTCTTCTCGTCTTTTCATCAATTTTGGAGGGACGTCCAGTTCTTGGTAATGTCACTGTTGCGCCATATTTTCTCCACTAATGACTGTCTTCACTGTGTTCCATGGTATACGTAATGCCTTGGAAATTCTTTTTCACCCTTCTCCTGACTGATGCCTTTTAACAATGAGATCCCTCTGATGCTTTGGAAACTCTCTGCGGACCATGACTTTTGCTCTAGGATGTGACTGAAGAAAATGGTCAAAGACCTACTAGAACAGCTGAACTTTTTGGGGTTAATCAGAGGCTCTTTAAATGATGGCAGGTGTGTACTGACTCCTAGTTAACATGACTTTGAATGAGATTGCTTAATTCTGAACACCGCTACATCCCCAGTTCTAAGAGGGTGTGCACACTTATGCAACCGCATTATTTTAGTTTGTTTGCTTACCCCCCCCCCCCCCCAAAAAAAATTAAGTTGTACAGTTTAAGTTTATAGGTCACATTAGAGGTGGAAAAAGTTCTGAAATGATTTATCATGGTCTAATTTTTTTACATCACAGAGACCTGACATTGTAATAGGGGAGTGTAGACTTTTTATATCCACTGTATGTGCCATTGTTCCTTCCTTTCCGCATCCCCTCCAACGTAAAGGTTAATTCTCTATTACTTGATTATGTGCCACACTAGGTGTAACATACCACCTAACCATAATTAATTTGTATTGTGTTCATATCCACTGCACCATGTATTAAATTAAGTATTCATTTTTTTTTTTCTTGAGCCTTTAACCACTTGCAGACCGCAGATAGCCGAACGACGGCTACACTGCGGCCGGCCAGTTCTGGGAGAGCGTCATATGACGTCCTCCCAGAACGTGCTCTCCTGCGCGCCCCCGGCGATCTCCGTGATTGCTGTGTCCTATGGACACAGCTGATCACTTGATGTGGTAAAAGGCCAATCACAGCGGCCTTTTACCACGTGATCAGCCGTGTACAATGACACGCTGATTACCGGGAAATGCAATTGCCGGTTCTCGGCTGCACTTTCCTCACGCTGTCAGAGCGTGAGGAAAGTACTGCTGAGAACCGGCAGTTGTCAGAGCAGGGATCGGCACTGATGATCGGTGCCCACCAGTTCCGCCCAGCAGTGCGCCCACCTGTGCCCATCAGTGCAGCCCAGCAGTGCTGCCAGTCAGTGCCCAGTGGTTGTGCCAGTCAATGCCTAGCACTGCTGCCAGTCAGTGCCCAGCAGTGCTGCCAGTCAGTGCCACCTATCAGTACTGTCTGTCAGTGCCGCCTATCAGTACTGCCTATTAGTGCCCATCAATGCTGCCTCATCAACGCACATCAGTGAAGGAGAAAAATTACCTGTTGGGAGCATATGGAATTTATACATAACGTTTGGAACTATTATCATTTTTACTAAATTTATACGGCTAATTCAAGAGATTGATACAGTAGATATTTTACTCAGATCGTCCAACTCGTTTATTGGACGTAATTTTGTCTGATAAATATTCTTAACGGGGGTTAATGTTACACCTAAATGACTCAATTCCTTCTCCCTCCATACAAAAGGAAGGGCTTTCTGCAATATCAAGTTTTTCTGTCTTCGAAACATTGATATTTAATATCTCTGAAATCGAAGGGTTGATTTTCAAATTTGATAGTTCTCCATAGTATTTTAAAATTTTTATTAAATTGAGTAGAGTTACTCTAGGATCCACTATGTAAAATAGCATGTCATCTGCATATGCCGCTACCTTATGCACCACATCCCCTTTCAGAATTTGCCAATAATGGTTCCAATGATATAACAAAAAGTAAGGGAGAGAGTGGACATCCCTGTCTAGTTCCGTTGTACATTTAAAAAAAAATTGTGACAATGAGTCGTTGACCTTGACCGCCACTGTTGGGGAGCTATATAACGTTATACTCAATTGCATCATCTTCGGTCCCATGCCCAAAACTTCCAATGTATCAAACCTAAATCCCCAATCTACCCTATCAAAAGCTTTATCAGCATCGATTTGCTAAAACAATCGCTGGATGATTTTCTTTCTTACTTTTTTTGCAAAAGCCGTAATGATCTCAGTCCATTATCCCTTCCCTCTCCCTGGGTTAAAATCCACCTGATCTAAATGAATCCGTTCTGGCATCAACTACTTCATTCTATTTGCTAGGACCTTTGCATATAATTTTGTATCTATTTAATAGCGATATAGGTTTATAACTAGTACATTGGGACAGATCTTTCCCTTCTTTCGATAAAATTTTAATATATGCCTGCAATGCCTCCTCTCTCCTTAACATTCCCTCTCCCAGAGCGTTCATGTATGTACATATCTTGGTCACAAGTAGTTCCTTAAATTTCCTATAATATCTCAACATATATCCTTCTGGTCCTGGGCTCCTCCCTGCTGCAAATCTTTTAACTTTTCTCTTTTTTGGGGGTTTCTTCTGTTGTATCTCTATTTCTATTTTCTCGTTATGTAGTTCTAAGTCCTTAATTAATACATTATTTTTCTTTCCTGTTCTCTTTTTTTTCAGCCCCCATTGAGATCAGGATTCCCCTAATATAAGTCTTTTTTTCTTCGGAGACCTTTTTATCTCATGGAGTGTTAAATATTCCTCTATTCCCTCTGTATTATTTTTCACATCTCAACATCCTGTATAAGATCCTTATTTAATCTCCACATACTACTTCCACTCCGTTCTCCTTCCAACCTTAATCTTGTTATAACAGGTGAATGATCTGATAAAGACATTACCTCAATTTTGGACTTTACCAAAGGCTCTAAAAGTCTATGTTCTATCACTATGTAATCCACTCTTGAGTATATCCCATGCATCGGAGAGAAAAAGGTATAGTCTCTATCTCTTGATGCTTGATTCTCCATAAGTATCAATTGACATCGATGTAGCATTTTCTTAACCAACTTCAAATTTTTACCTCCTTCTCTCCGCGTGCATGATGAAGCATCCATCAAAGGATCCATACAAAAATTAAAGGCTCCTGCTACAATCAAGTAACCCTTTTTAAAATGTAAAAGTTTTCTTAACAGACTCTCAAAGTATGTAATTGAGTTCTTATTAGGGCAGTATATATTTCTAATTTTCCTTTCAGAAATGAGAAGCGACCTTCTGGATCAACTAATTTATCTTCCATAGTGAATTCTACATTTTTTTGACAACCCGATTGCAACCCCTTTTGCATGTTTAATTGGTGAATCTGCATAATACCACATTGGGTAGTGACTTCTCCCAACCCTCCCCATTCCCTGCCTCCCTACACCTTAAACCCTCCTGGCTTAATACTAGCCCTGGAATCTGTTGTGGTATATTACCACCCCCGATTCCTATTTCAGGTTGGAGCTCAAAACGCGCACGCTCTTTTGTACCCCTAGTTTCCATCTTTGGGATCACGAATTTGGTTGCATGTCTGGATCCCCAACATCCCACTTTTTTCAAGTCTTTCTCAGTCTTCATCGGAATTCCCTCCTTTTTGCTTACTCTGAACCTCATAATCTGTCTCAAGTCACATACATTAATTAGTAGCACAAAGAGAGGGAACCAGGAATGTAGGAGCACGTGGGGAAGGAAAAGCGAGAAGAGCAGAGAGAGAAAAAAAATTTTCTTCCTCCCACTTCACCCTATCCCTATTGCCACTCAACGTCTCTTTTTAGAAACCAACTGCCACTTCTCTTTTTCTAGCACAGCCCTCTCCTTAGCCCCCTCAGACCATCCCATAATGTCCACTTTCTGCAGATTTAGTCTTTTGTAGAAATCATTTAGCTCTTTAGGGAATCTCAGTCTTGCCGATTTTACCGTCTTTCCACCCAATCAAACAGTTGGGGAATCCCCAGTTATATTGAACATTTTTCTCACTCATCTGATTCAACAATGGTTTCAGAGCTCTTATTCTGGCCAATGTCTCAGATGCAGTATCTGCGAAGATTTGCAGATTTGTTTCTTCGTATTTTATTTCTGAGATCCCGCGTAATTTCTTCCAAATTTTGTTTCCTTCTCTTCATAGTGATGGAATCGGACTATCACATCTCTTGGGGACTCACTTGTTACTCCCTGGGGCTGCCTTATCCTTTGTACTCTTTCTACTTTCAGGTGATCTGTCGCTAGTCTACCCATTATTGGGTTAAACACTCTCCTTACTTTATCTCGCAGATCCTCTCCTTGAGGTTCTGCTGGCTGGCCCCTTATCCTTAGATTGTTCCTTCTCTTTGTTTTCCTAATCTTCCAATTTATATGATAGTTTCCTTTGTTCTCTTCTTATCTCCTCCTTCTGTGTTTTTAAGTTAATGGTTGATTGAGCGTGGGCCCCCATTTTTCCCTCCGCTTCTTCAACCCGAGCTATTGCTTGTCCCACATCATTATGTAATGATAATTAACGTTATTTCCTTCTTCATGGAGTGCTCTAATTTTTCAAACATTTCCACGATTTCCATTTTTGTGGGCAGATGGGTCTTTGCTCCTTGTTCTGCCATTATTTCTATTACACTTTCTGTAATTATAGGATCTTTAATCTGGCTCCCATCCACATGACAGTCTAGTTTGATCTCCGTCGTAATTTTTTATTCACTTCATGTTGTTTCTCTAGAGTTTGGTCCTCTGGGCTTTTTTCCTGCGGGGGCATATACTTTCTTATTGTACTTGTATTTGCTCTTGATTAAGGAGTTTTTATTCCACCCCTTTGGCAAATCTGCCTTCATATCCTTATGACTTTACAGCTGATTTTGTGACACCTAAACAATTATCTGCAATGTTACTGTCCTTGAGTAGATTTCAGGGGTGGATTTATCTTTCCTGTTTCACCAAGAGTTTGGCAGATATAATAGTACGGTTTTTGGTCTCCTCACCCTTCGCCCCCTTTTAGAATTTTCCTGTTTTTCTTTTTCCTTTTCTTTTCCCTTTTACTCTTTTTGAGCCTTTTAGAGACTTTTAAAGATTTACATTCACCAAGCGTTTACTCTTTCCTCCTCTTCTAGAGTCCCTGGGTGGCTCCTACTGTCTGCCTCTAAGTTTCTTATACACAGGAAACCAATTTTTCAACAGATCTTCTATAGTCCTGATCAGCCCCTGAGACCACCAAACAGGAATCTTTCCACATACTGTTCAATCAGGCAATAAGGAAAAGTACAACAGTACTTTGTGGGTTTGCCTCCTCCCCGCGGCAACTTGCCATCCCTGAGTCCGGTGTGTGGTGCCGCTCATAACCTGTTTATTCCCCCATTTGAGGCGGGCTTTCCAGTCACTTATGGGTTTGCTTCTGGGAGATCGGGATTCTCAGTGTGTCTCCGGCGGTGTGTTGGGGGCCACCCTTCGTGCAAGCCGCTGACTCTTCCTCCACTATGTTGCTCTGAACTCACTGAATCCTATCCGCTGTCACATGGGTGCTGCCAGCACCCCCCGATCCTCCTCGGACTGTCACCTCCTCTTGACCAGCCAGGAGGCACCATGCTCCTACGATCCCCGACTCCCTTCGATCGCCGAGGGACACCCACCAGGCGGCACATCTGTGGGCACTGAGCTCCCCACTCGCCTTGTCAGGTTGTGTTCGAGTCAGACCTTTCCCTTCATGTTACATGGCGGGCGTCTGGAGCTCCTAGAACATGCATCCTCTTGGCACCGTGTTCAGGCCCCTCCCTCTCACCACCTGCTTTAAGCCCTTGGACCCCGCGGAAGCATGCAGTTGCAGGGCACTTGCAGAGCGGCCATTTACTTGAATGGGTGTAATTCCTGCTGCGGCATGTGTACACCTTCGGCTGCTGTGAAGCACACCGCCCCCTGTTAAAACACTCACACAGTTAACCCCTTCCTCCCCAGTGCCATCAGTACAGTGTCAGTGCTTTTTTTTTTTTTTTTTTTTTTTTGCACTGATACTGTATTGGTGTCACTGGGAATGTCAGTGAGCCCAAGTCAGTTACCCCCAGTGTTAGAATGTCCACCGTAGTCCCATAAGTCGCTGATCGCCACCATTATTAGATTATAAAAAAATAAATTCCAGTATTTATACCGCCATTTGTAAATGCTATAACTTTCATGTAAACTAATTAATTTACATGTATTGGGATTTTTTTTTTTTTTCTTCAGCAAAGATGTTGCAGAATACATTTTGGCCTAAATTCATGACAAAATTTGATTGATTTTTCTTTTTTTTTTTTTTTTTTAACTGGACATGTTTTTTATAGCAAAGTCCAAAATATTGTTTGCTTTTCTCAAAATTGTCTTTTTTTTTTTTTCCTAGTGCAAAAAATAAATGCACAGGCGATCAAATACCACCGTAGGAAAGCTCAATTCGTGGAGGCGTAAAGGGCGTAAATTTAATTTGGGTGCAGTGTTGCATGACCGCGCAATTGTCAGTTAAAGTAACGTAGCGTCGTAACACAAACCCTTTCTGTAACCGCTTCCTGACCGCCCTATAGCAGAATTACTGCTACAGGGCGGCACGGGTGCGCAAAATCGTGTGTGTGTGTATATACGTGATTTGTGCTCCCATGGTTATCCCGCCCCTCCCAGATAGCGGCAGATTGCCCGTCAGTACACCAGTTATCACATTTAACCCCTTGATTGCCAGGGACACGCTCATACACAATAAACCATCCAGTATAGTGTCTGAACGGAGCAATATCTTTGATCAGATCAGCACTATACCAGCGTTCACATTAGTATAGTGTCCCCAAAAACGCAGCATTAGCGGGATCAGCCCCGGCACCTGTGTTTAGCCCCTACGCTTACCCCCCCCCCTTCTCCCTTAGCAAGTGCAGTGTCAGTAGGTCACTATCACTTGATACATTGCACACAAAACCGCTGTGTTTGCAGAATCAGCACCCTTACTAACCACATTCACTGTCCAACCCGGAATTCAGGTGGAAACCGCAAATTTAACTACTCCCCTTGATTTTTTAAGCTGATTTTCACGGAAGATTTGTATGCGTTGATTTTGGATCAAAGCAATTTATATGCACAAGTTATCGCCGCTAACCCAAATTTAAAATAAAATTAATTGCTGTTTTATTGGTCCACAGACCCGATTCATCTTATGTCCATTTTCTGCTGCCATGGCCAGGCATAGATATGAGAGTATAATGTGTTTTTATGCATTTCAATGACAATACACTCTGTTGTCCTTGGGGCGACCCTGAATTTGACCGGCTCCACAAAATTTGGCCCCTCGTAAATCACCTTAAACAAAAATTTGCAGATGTCTATGCTCCCCAGCAAAACATCTGCGTTGTTGAGTCCCTCATTAATTTTTCTGGCCGCCTTGCATTCAATCAATTTCTTCCCAGCAAGTGTGCCAGATATGGGGTCAAGATGTATAAGACCTGTGAGAGGGCAACAGGCTATACATATAAGTTTCAGATTTACGAAGGAAAATATAGTCACATGGAGCCCCCCGGATGCCCAGACTACATGAGGTGCAGTGGCAAGATAGTTTGGGACTTGGTGTCATCCTTTTTTTCATATGGGGTACCAATTATACATAGACAATTTTTTTTTATTCTAGCGTGCCACTATTTAGACATTTGTACAATCTTGAAATTGGCACATGTGGCACCATGTGACCTAATGTGTGCCCACCATTAGAAGTGAGTGGGTGCAGGGCGTTCTAATGGTGGGCATACCACAAACCTTTACTGACAGATTTCTTCCCTTTTTTTTTTTTTCATTCAGCCCACAGGCTGCATACAAAAAAAAAAAAAGAATGGCATATATACCCAACAAGGACCAGTGATGTACTGGTACATCACTGGACTTTGGTTATACAAGGATGATGTCTACAGCTGCAGGTATCATCCTGGTATCGTTTTTTTCAGCCAGAGATCGGCTTTCATGTAAAAGCAATCCTAGTGGTTAATTAGTTGCAGGATTGCTTTTACAAGCAGCGGGAGACTATGACCCCCTCCCCCGTTGCCTTCCACTGCCTTCTTGGACAGTCCCGTGCCATTAGGGCAATCTGAGAATGCAGCTGGTGTTTCTGCCAGATAACCATATTGCTGATTGTAGACCAGAATGGTGCCAATCATCTCTATAGTCTAAGAAATTTGAAGGTACAAACATTACATCGTTTCAGTTTCGCAGGATATAAACCGCCATTTGTAAATTGGGAAAGCATCTGATCACACCGATCTTAGTAAGGGCAGAGAAGATATCTAGAGTCTGATAGACCCCAGATTTCTCAAAAAAGAATGACAATGGCCATTGAAGTTATAGGGGATATTTTCATTCCCTGTGATAGCATTAAAAGGAATAAAAAGAAAAAGGGACAGTGTAAAAATAATTACAAAAATCAAAATAACTGTGCACACGAGTGTTGACCCTGTGCCGGTATGTAAACAGAGGTTGCACCATACATGTGAGGTATCTCCGCGAACGTCAGATCAAGGGCAGTAATACTAGCACTAGACTTCCTCTGTAAAACTAAAATCGTAACTTGTAAAGGCTTTTAAAACATTTCCTATGGATATTAAAAATGTATGCAGTTTGTCGCCATTGCACAGGGCATGCGCAGTTTTAAAGCATGTCATGTTTGGTTTCCATTTACTCGGCATACCATCATCTTTTATATTTTACCAAATAATTAGCCAATATATTGTGTTTTTGTGCATTAAAAGTAAAGTGTTTTTTGCAAAAAATTTGCGTTTGAAAAATTTCTGTGCGTGTACTATGTGACAAAAAATTGCAGCACCCACCATTATATTCACTAGGGTGTCTGCTTTAAAAAAAAATGTTTGGGGGGTTCAAAGTAATTTCCTAGCAAAAAATACTGATTTTGTTCCATTAAAAAAAAAAAAGTGTCAGAAAAGGCTTGGCCTTAAGGTGGTTAGAAGAGAATAATGTGTGACATAAACTTCTAATGCTGGGCATAAAATGCCCCCACCCCCTGAAACTACCTCTTTTTGGAATGTAGACACCCCAAACTATTTGCTGAGAGGCATGTTGAGTCAATAGAAGAATTTTATTTTTTTTACCACAAGTTTTTGGAAAATGACACACACATTTTTTTTCTTTACACAAAATGGTCTCTTAACTACCTGCCGACCGCAGATAGCCGAATGACGGCTTCACTGCGGCCGGCCAGTTCTGAGTGGACGTCATATGACGTCCTCCAAGAACGCGCTTTGGGGCGCGCATCGGGCGATCTCCGTGATCGCTGTGTCCTACAGACACAGCTGATCACGTGATGTGGTAAAAGGCCAATCACAGCGGCCTTTTACCACGTGATCAGCGGTGTCCAATGACACGCTGATCAGAGGGAAATGCAAGTGCCGGTTCTCGGCTGCACTTTCCTCACGCTGTCAGATCGTGAGGAAAGTACTGCCGAGAACCGGCAGTTGTCAGTGCGGGGATCGGCACCGAGCATCAGGGCACTGATGATCAGTGCCCTGATGATCGGTGCCCAGCAGTGCCACCCGCAAGTTCCGCCCACCTGTGCCCAGCAGTGCGCCCACTAGCTCCGCCCAGCAGTGCACCCACCTGTGCCACTCTGCAGTGCCGCCCACCAGTGCCACCCACCAGTGCAGCCCAGCAGTGCCGCCAGTCAGTGCCCAGGGGTTGTGCCAGTCAGTGCCACCAGTCAGTACCCATCAGTGTCACCTATCAGTGCCGCCTATCAGTGCTGCATATTAGTGCCGCCTATCCGTGACACCTCATTAGTGCTGTCTATCAGTGCCGCCTATCCGTGCCACCTCATTAGTACTGCCTATCAGTGCCCTTTAGTAGTGCCCATCAGTGCCGCCTATCAGTGCCGCCTATCAGTGCCCATCAGTGCTGCCTCATCAACGCACATCAGTGAAGGAGAAAAAATACCTGTTTGAAAAATTTTATAATAGAAACAAAGAACTTTTTTTTTTTTTTTCACATTTTTTGCACTTTTTTTATTTATAGCGCAAAAAGTAAAGCGCCCAGTGGCGATTAAATACCACCAAAAGAAAGCTCTATTTGTGAGAAAAAAATGATCAAAATTTCATATGGGTACAATGTTGCATGACTGCGCAATTGTCAATCAAAGTGCGGCAGCGCTGAAAGCTGAAAATTGGCCTGGTAAATAAGGGGGTATAAGTGCCTGGTAGGAAAGTGGTTAAATGATCTTTATTGCTCACACATGGCATAGGTATATGTGGGATTACTCTCCAAAATATAATTCTGCTACTTCTCTCGAGTATGGGGATACCACATGTGAGAGACTTTTTGGCAGTTTAGCCAAGTACAGGACCCAAAAATCCAGTAAGCGCCTTCAGACTTTTAAAAGGGATTTTATTTCCTCATTACACTTGATGACTATCACAGTTTTGGAGGCCCTGAAATTAACCCCCCCCCCCTTCCCAACCCAAATGACCCCTGTTTGGAAAGTAGACACCCAAAAGAATTTGATAAGAAGCACGGTGAGTATTTTGCAGATCTCATTTGTTGCCACAAGTTTTTGGAAAATGAAAGAAAACAAAAACATTTTTTCTTTTCTTCTTTTATATTTCAAAAATGAGATCTGCAAAATACTCATGAAGCCTCTTTTTAAATTCCTTGGGGTGTCTACTTACTTACCAAAAAGGGATTTCATGCTCCCAAAAAGTCTCACATGTGGTATCCCCATACTCGGTAGAAGTTGTTTTGGGATGTAAATCAACATATACCCAGGGCTTGTGCAAGAAATATATAAATGACAACTTTGTGTGTAAAAAAAAAAAAAAAAAAAAAAAAAAGTCATTTTCCAAAAACTTGTGAAAAAAAAAAAATCTTCCATGGACTAAATATCCCTCTCAGCAGATGGCTTAGGGTGTCTACTTTCCAAAAAGGGGTAATTTGGGGGTGTCTGTACTATCCTGGTATTTTAGCACATCAAGAAATGTGATGAGCAGTCAAAGTAAAAGCTGTGTAAATTCCACCATCTATACCATAGATCAGGCATGTCCAAAGTCCGGCCCGCGGGCCATTTACGGCCCGAGGGTCAGTTTAATACGGCCCTCCATGTCAGTGTGTCTTATGGAGCGGCCGGTCCGGTATTTCCACCGCGGCCGTGTCAGAATACCGGGCCGGCCGCTCAGCTCTGCAGCGGGACCTTACCTGTTCCTCTATCCAGCGGCGCGCTGTCTTCCCGGCTTCTGTAGTGTGGGCGCTGGGCATGACAGCCGGGTGCCAAGTGCGCATGCGCAAGAAGCGGTGCTTTTTGTGAATGGTAAAGCGGTACCTGGGACACGTGACAGATCCCAGAAGCCGCCGGACCAATCACAAAGCGCAAGTGCTTCTCGCTCATGCGCACTGGGCACCCGGCTGTCATGCCGAGCGCCATTACAGAAGCCGGGAAGACAGCGCGGCTGGATCAAGGAACAGGTAAGATCAAAGAACAACTGCGGAAGTAAGAGCGGGTACCTGTCAAATTCAGGTACCCGCTCCCCACCTCCCCAAAGGTCAGCAGTCATCTGTGCTGTCCGCAGTCTCTGGTCATCCCTGTGCTGTCCGCAGTCTCTGGTCATCCCTGTGCTGTGTCCGCAGTCTCTGGTCATCCCTGTGCTGTGTCCGCAGTCTCTGGTCATCCCTGTGCTGTGTCCGCAGTCTCTGGTCATCCCTGTGCTGTGTCCGCAGTCTCTGGTCATCCCTGTGCTGTGTCCGCAGTCTCTGGGTCATCCCTGTGCTGTGTCCGCAGTCTCTGGTTCATCCCTGTGCTGTGTCCGCAGTCTCTGGTTCATCCCTGTGCTGTGTCCGCAGTCTCTGGTTCATCCCTGTGCTGTGTCCGCAGTCTCTGGTTCATCCCTGTGCTGTGTCCGCAGTCTCTGGTCATCCCTGTGCTGTGTCCGCAGTCTCTGGGTCATCCCTGTGCTGTGTCCGCAGTCTCTGGTTCATCCCTGTGCTGTGTCCGCAGTCTCTGGTTCATCCCTGTGCTGTGTCCGCAGTCTCTGGTTCATCCCTGTGCTGTGTCCGCAGTCTCTGGTTCATCCCTGTGCTGTGTCCGCAGTCTCTGGTCATCCCTGTGCTGTGTCCGCAGTCTCTGGTTCATCCCTGTGCTGTGTCCGCAGTCTCTGGTTCATCCCTGTGCTGTGTCCGCAGTCTCTGGTCATCCCTGTGCTGTGTCCGCAGTCTCTGGTCATCCCTGTGCTGTGTCCGCAGTCTCTGGTCATCCCTGTGCTGTGTCCGCAGTCTCTGGTCATCCCTGTGCTGTGTCCGCAGTCTCTGGTCATCCCTGTGCTGTGTCCGCAGTCTCTGGTCATCCCTGTGCTGTGTCCGCAGTCTCTGGTCATCCCTGTGCTGTGTCCGCAGTCTCTGGTCATCCCTGTGCTGTGTCCGCAGTCTCTGGTCATCCCTGTGCTGTGTCCGCAGTCTCTGGTCATCCCTGTGCTGTGTCCGCAGTCTCTGGTCATCCCTGTGCTGTGTCCGCAGTCTCTGGTCATCCCTGTGCTGTGTCCGCAGTCTCTGGTCATCCCTGTGCTGTGTCTGCAGTCCATTAGTTCAGAATTTTTTTTTTCCTGTTTTCTGCCTATAAAACCTAGGTGCGTCTTATGGTCAGGTGCGTCTTATACGGCGAAAAATACGGTAACTTGGCATAAAATAATTTATTTGCATTTAATTGTAATGGTTCAAAGAATGTTTGGAAAAATGTTCGGCCCTCCACCATGTTCATTTCATCCAATCTGGCCCTCTTTGAAAAAAGTTTGGACACCCCTGCCATAGATTGTAGATGCTATAACTTTTACACAAAGCAATCAATATACACTTATTGGGATTTTTTTTTAACCAAAAACATGTAGCAGAATACATTTTGGCCTAAATTTATGATGAAATTTGAGTTTTTTGGATGTTTTTTATGACCGAAATGAAAAAATATTGTTAAAAAAAATTCGAATTTTTTTGAGTTCATAGCGCCAAAAATAAGCGCACAGGTGATCAAATACCACCAAAAGAAAGCTCTATTTGTGTGAAAAAAAGGACTTAAATTTCATTTGGGTTCAGCATTGCATGACCGCGCAATTATCAGTTGAAATAGTGCAGCGCTGAATAGCAAAAAGAGGGCTGGTCATTAAGGGGGGTAAATCCTCAGAATGGCAAGTGGTTTAAAAGAGAAGTAAGAGCTTTGGCTGTACATCTTTTAATAATAATAAAAAAAAAATGTACCATCAGGTGATATGCCTGTCACTTTTCTATGCAGTGAAAATATGGCTAAGGGTGGGCTCACACTACCTGCAGACATGTTTGTTTCAACTTTTTTTTTTTTTTTTTTTTGCTCCCCCCCGCTAAACGTTAATGGATTGTCACGAAATGACAGTTTGTATTTATGCATGGCAACTCAGCTTCTGTACATGGAAATGCAAGGAGACACCGACAGCTGTGGAGCAGTATTGAAAATGATACATGTCTGCATTTTCTTGCACTGCTATGTCCCACAGTGTGGAAGTTGTAATGGGCCACACAGAAAACCATTGCTTCTACAGATAAACGCAGCTCTCTGCTATAGTGTGAACCTGCCCTATATCATAGGATTGGCTTTGGTCAGGTAAAAACAGTAAGCATACACTGATCAGCATTAAAGTGATACTAAAGTATTGTCTTTTTTGTGTTTGTTTTTTGTGGAAATGAGGAAAGATTATAGAGGAACTGAATTTTTTTTCTCTTGAGAAGAGGAGATTAAGGGGGGATATGATCAACATGTATAAATACATCAGTGGTTCATATAGTGAACTTGGTGTAGAGTTATTCATCCTGAGGTTATCACAAAGGACAAGGGGCACTCTTTACGTCTGGAGGAAAAGAAATTTAATCTCCAAATATGGAAAGGTTTCTTCACAGTGAGAGCTGTGAAAATGTGGAATAGACTCCCTTAAGAGTTTGGTTCTGTCCAGCTCAGTAGATTGCTTTAAGAAAGTCCTGGATTGTTTCCTAGATACACAGAATATGACTGGATACTAACATTTATAGGTAAAGTTAATCCATGGAATATCTGAGCAAATTAGACCATGCTTTGCTGGGTTTTTTGCCTTCCTCTGGATCAACTGTGTGTACAGGATCACAACTTATTTATTTTTATTGTTGATCTAGATTGACTTTTGTCTTTTTTTTTTTTCTTTCAGCCAGACTAACTATGTAACTATGTAAAGTCGCTCAGATCCTTCCAATTGCCCTTTTTTTTTTTTCTGCTTTCAACACACCAACTTCAGGGATAACATGTTCTTTTGCTGTCTAATATATCCTACCCATTTTCATATGACATTGTAATGAGGTATTCGGTGGTACTCACTTTACCTCACTTTGTCAGTGGTCATGTTATGGCTGATTGGTGTATATGTCTTTCAAATGTGCACTTTTTACCTAGAGGTTAACTGTTGGTAATACCTTGATTTTTGCTTGTTCTAAGTCAGTGTGTTACTAAAGGAAAATAGGTTGTGTACTTTTCAATTGCAGTTGCACTCATTTTCATCAGAGGTTAGTGAATGTGGTAAAGCTTCACTAAAGAAACAGTACGCATACTGGTGCAAGGAAAATAAAAACATCCTTTTTGCTTTCACATAATTGGATGATAAAAATCAGCAGA
This sequence comes from Staurois parvus, assembly GCF_062004578.1. Taxonomy (NCBI): domain Eukaryota; kingdom Metazoa; phylum Chordata; class Amphibia; order Anura; family Ranidae; genus Staurois; species Staurois parvus. The sequence continues at coordinate 22,528,368 of NW_028317941.1, forward strand.
GCTTCACTGCATTCACTAAGTTCTGGGGAAAATGAGTGAATGACTTCCAAAGTGTACAGTCTGTTTGCCTTTCATAAATGGGCTCCAGTGATTCAAAGTGTTGAAGGTTTCATATCAATATCAGAGCTAGGCCCCTAACACGTCTAGATAGGGAGCTCAGCAGTGGCAGTAAACCTATCCATTTTTTTTTAACCAATTTAGAAGTAGCCGTCTTGAAGAAAAGAAAAAAAGCAAACTTTGCACAGGTAAGGTCAGCTTAACTCTCACCTTGTGCTAAAATGCTGCAAAAAAGAAGTAAGGTAAAAGGTACTTGCCTTTCCCCTGGCTTCACTAGTGTAGGTGTTTATGCCTTCTTCCTCTGACAACATCCCCAAGGATGCTGAGTATCCCAAATCTTGCTGCTGTTTAGCTTGGTGGGTAAGGAGTACTGTCAGTGAAAGGACCCTGTATTTTAGTGCAGGATCCATTTTATTACTTTTCTTGTTGCTGAAGCCATTAAATGGGGCTGTGATGAAGAAAGAAACTTGCTGAAAGCTTCTTTCACACAACTGCATTGTGCTTCCTTTTGCCTAAATTCTCTACACATAGCTCAGCAGAGGACGCTAGCACCTGACATTTCTGGAAGTGTTGACTGTAGCAGAGTAATGTAAAATCCAGCTTCTCTCTTGCATTTAGTTTTAAGTGTTGAGTGTTAATTGTACGGCTTTGATTGTGGTTTAGACTGATGTTCTGGCAACAACTTGTGATGGGTTAGAGGTCAGGGAGAGTCTAGAACTTTTTTTTTTTTTTTCCCATTTTGTTGTAGGTGGCAAAACGTTTGAAACGAACAGTGGCAGTCTGCTGACTCTGAAAACACGTACAGGTCAGTTCTACACTGATGTTGAGCTTTAGCTGTGCAATTCTCATTCATTTCTGCCATTTTAAACCCTTTTGAAGAGGAATAAAAAAATGATATATGTATTCCATATTTTATCATGTTACAGCCAAAAAGTAACTACTTTATGTGATAGACCAACACAAAATAGAACATAATTGTCAAGTGGAAGGAAAATGATTTTCAAATTTTTTTTTATTTTTTTGTACAAATACCTGAGAAGTGTGGCTGTGCATTTGTATTCAGCCCCCCTGAGTCAATACTTTGTAGAACCACCTTTTGCTGTAATTAAAGCTGCAAGTCTTTTGGGGTATATCTCTACCAGCTTTGTACATCTAGAGTGAAATTTTTTCCCATTCTTCTTTGCAAAATAGCTCAGGCTCTGTCAGATTGGATGGAGAGCATCTGAACAGCAATTTTCAAGTCTTGCCACAAATTCTCAATTGGATTTAGATCTGGACTTTGACTGGGCCATTCTTACACGTAAATATGCTTTGATCTAAACCATTCCATTATAGCTTTGGCTGTATGTTTAGGGTCGTTGACCTGCTGGAAGATGAACCTCCTCTCCAGTCAAGTCTTTTTCAGACTCTAACAGGTTTTCTTCTAAGATTGCCCTGTATCTGGCTCCATCCATCTTCCCATCAACTTTGACCAGCTTCCCTGTCCCTGCTGAAGAAAAGAATCCCCACACCATGATGCTGCCACCACCATGTTTAACGGTGGGGATGGTGTGTTTAGGGTGATGTGCAGTGTTAGTTTTCCGCCACATATAGCATTTTGCTTTTAGGCCAAAAAGTAAAATATTGGTCTCCTGTGACCAGAGCACCTTCTTCCACATATTTGCTGTGTCCCCCACCTGGTTTCTTGCATACTGCAAGCGGGACTTCTTATGGCTTTCTTTCAACTATGGCTTTCTTCTTGCCACTCTTCCACGACTAATAGTTTTCCTGTGGACAGATTATCCCACCTGAGCTGTGGATCTCTGCAGCTCCTCCAGAGTTATCATGGGCCTCTTTTGGCTGCTTCTCTGATTAATGCTCTCCTTTCCCAGCCTGTCAGTTTAGGTGGATGGCCATATTTTGGTAGTTTTGCAGTTGTGCCATACTCTTTCCATTTTTGGATGATGGATTGAACAGTGCGCTGTGAGATTTTCAAAGTTTGGGAGTTTTTTTTCTTTTATAACCTAACCCTGCTTTAAACTTCTCCACAACTTTATCTCTGACATGTGTCTGGTGTGTTCCTTGGCCTTCATGATGTTTGTTTACTAAGGTTCTCTAACAAACCTCTGATGGCTTCACAGAACAGCGGTATTTATACTGAAATTTAATTACACACAGGTGGACTTTATTTACTAATTAGGTGACTTCTGAGGCAATTGGTACCACTACATTTTAGTTAGGGGTATCAGAGTAAAGGGGGATGAATACAAATGGATGCTACGCTTTTCAGATATTTATTTGTAAAAAATTTTGAAAACTGTTTTTTTTTTTTTTTTTCCACTTCACAATTATGTGCCACTTTGTGTTGGTCTATCGCATGAAATCCCAATAAAATATATATATATATATATTTTTGGTTGTAACGTGACAAAATGTGGAAAATTTCAAGGGGTATGAATGCTTTTTTCAAGGCACTGTAGGGACGGACACTGCCTCTGAAATGCTTGTGTATGGAGCTTTTAGTAGTTTAAAGATTTTCTATTTCTTGTTTTAATCTCCATAGAAATGACATGGCCTGCTGACTTGTTCCCTTACTAAACTATGGAATGTAGTATTCAATGGAAAGCGCACTGAATTTTAAACTTTATAGGAAATGGGAGTGCAGTTGACACAATAGCATGCACCTCACATAGTGCTTTCAAGTACTGTATTCTGCTGTTTAGAAGTACTTAATTTTGTAAAGTTCATTGTAACCCATCATTGGTGACACTGTCATGCTTATTCTGTGACAATTGTGCAGCTTCACCCACATATCCTTGTTTTTGCCAGCACCTTCCTGCTGCTTCTTTCTCCCTTGCAGGCAGCATTAAAATTCCCAGTGGTGGATGCTAGGTTGAGTTGAGGTGCCATTCTTGAGCACATGACATTGTTTGGACTTTACGATAGGCTGCTAGATCTTGGTTATGTCATATGGTCCCTAGTTTGGTAGATGTTACTACTGTGTTTGACTGTTCTCCGTGCTGGAGGTTCAGATATAAGGAAATAAAGCAGTCCTTCTATCAAGATGGTCGCCTCCACACACAGACACTTTGCAGAGCAAAGCTTGGACAGTTTGTAATGGAATAGGGATTAGCTGCAGAGAGAGGCCACAGGCAATAGTTTTGATTAGTCTTTTCGCCTCTGCCTGACATTTTTTCAGTTCCTCTTTAATGTCAAATTGAAAAGAGATATCTGCAAAGAGATTTAAATTAATTGCAGTGGAAAACGACGACTGCTTAAATATATATCTGATTAAGTCACCACGGATACAGCCATTGGAACCATGAGCAAAATATATTACAAATATGATTGTATGTCCCTAGCAATTATAACCACTTAAACCAAAACTGGTTTTCAAGTTTTATAAAGTGTCCCAGCGTGGAGGAGTCATACTAGTTTTTGTTTTTTTGGGTACTTATGTCCAGTATAGGCAAATATCGTGTAACATTAAAAAATTGCAAAACCCACCATTTTATTCTGTTCGGCTTATAATAAAAAATGTTTGGGGTTCTAGGTAATTTTCCAGCAAAAAAATACTGCTTTACATGTAAACAAAAAGTTTCAGAACAGACTTGGTCAAGTGGTTAAATGTTGAATGAGACATGAATTGTCTTATTGGTGTTACTAAACCCAGGACCCTGCATTTACCATATCTGGTCTCCCTCAGTACACAGAACATGGAAGTGAAAATATTTTAGTAAATATAAACTGCTAAATATCTTATCTCATCAGCAGTTGAACAGTCTTGTGATTTCTGTGTCTAGCAGAGCACTGGCTAAAGCTTCTAAGAGGAGTTTTCATTCTGCTCTAAGAGCATGCAGGACCCCTGACCTCTGTCTGGACAGTGGTGATTGGCCCTGTGCTGATCACATGCACTCTCCCAAGAAGAGAAAAAACCTCTAGCAATGCACACCAAACTGAGCATTTTCAGAGTTGACTCCACACCATATGTCTTATCAGGAGATAAGGGGGGAGTTGGGACACTGGAAAAAGGGGAGGATCATAGAAGTCAGGATCAAACATGTTTGGTATTTGATTACCTTTTTTGCGCTATAAAACAAAGGAAAAAAAAAAAGACCAACAATTTTGAGAAAAACAATATTATATTTAGGCCAAAATGTATTCTGCTACATATCTTTTGCTAAAGAAAAAAATCCCAATACGTGTAAATTAATTGGTTTACGTGAAAGCTATAGCGTTTACAAACTGCGGTATATATACTGGGATTTTTTTCTTCTATTTTTTATTTTTACTAGTAATGGCGGTGATCAGCGACTTATAGCGGGACTGCGGCAGGCATTCTGACAATAGGAACTGACTTGGTGTCACTGACATCCCCAGTGACACCAATACAGTGATCAGTTCCCCAGTGACACCAATACAGTGATCAGTTCTAATAAAAAGCACTGACAGTGTACTAATGGCACTGGGCAGGAAGGGGTTAACGTGGGGCGATCAAAGGGTTAACGGTGTGCTGTGTGTGTTCAACTGTTTTGCATGGCTCTGCTGTGACTGTCAGTTCCCCCTGGTGTCAGAATGCTTTCCGCAGACCCGCTATGTCGCTGATCACCACCATTACGAGTAAAAAAATAAAAATAAAAAAATTTACACGTATTAGAATTTTTTTTTTTTTTTAGCAAAGACATGTAGCAGAATACATTTTGCCTTAAATTTTATAACAGTTTGATTTTTTTTAAATGTTTTAGTTTTTAGAAGAACTTTAACAAATATGTGTTATCCCAGTTTGGCTGCAGAAGTGAAAATGCATCTTAACCCTTTCCCTTCAAGGCCTTGCGCCTGGTTTGTAAAATCGCCCCCCCAAAAAAATTCCCGGCTCCACTGCTGTCAATCACAGCCAGTGAGGAGTGAAAGGGCAGCGGGGCGGAGTCTTAAAGACACCGAGTGGGGCTCAGGAGTAGAGATCAGAAGGCCTGGAAAAAAAACAGGAAAGTTGGGAACAGAACAGATATTTTTTTTTCTTTTTCAAAGCCGGTTTTTGTGTTTTTCCAGAAAAAAAATGAAAAAAACAAGTGTGGAATATTTTCTTTTACAATTATATCTATGACGTATTCTTCAAAATTTAAAACATGAAGACGTTAATGAAAGATTTCTGAGACTTTATGTAAATGCAAGTTCTCTCGGCTGAAGAAAATCAAATCCTGGAATACAATTCAATAATGCTTTACATTTCAATTCAGTTCTCAAATGCAAAATATGCATTTGTCACTAGGGGCACTGCAGGGGAAAGGATCCAATTTAGTTTGCTTTTGGGCTCTATCTTGTACCTCCTCCATTTTGGGTGCTTGTTGGGATACAATATATGATCGTTTCTGTCCTCCTCTCAGGCCTTAATTGACAGGTAAGAGGGTAAATTTGTCTGACAAATTAGTTTCTTTATAATCTTTTAATAATTATACAGGATTTATCTAGCGCCAACAGTTTGCGCAATGCTTTACAAAATGAAGGTAGACATTACAGTTACAATACAATTTGGTACAAGAGGAAACAGAGGGCCCTGCTCGTTAGAGCTTACGATCTCAGAGGAAGGGTTGAGTGATACAAAAGCTAATAGCTGTGGGGGATGAGCTGATGGAGGAAGTAAAAAGCAGTTTACTAGTTAGAAGCAGGATAGGCTCCTTTTTAAAGGGAAGGGTTTTCAGGGATCGTCTAAAGGTGGATAGATTAGGAAATAGAGATTGAGGTAGGGAGTTCCATAGGCCGGGAGAAATCCTGGAGGTGACACAGGAAATAGAGAACAGAAGGTCTTGGGAGGATCGAAGAGAGCAGTTTGGGAGGATCGAAGAGAGCAGTTAAATTTTATTCATTGGTATGCCCCCCACACATTTGTAAACTACGTACCAAGCATGGTAACATTTCCTCCTCCCTATTGGCTCCTCCACAAGCGAATCCCCCTCCTTTTAGAAGTCTCATTGCTTGATTTCTTACTTCTCCCTACACTTACACCCTCTCAGATATCATCCCTTAACCTCCCTGGAGGTATTCCCAAGTGTAGCTCGGGGTAAAGTTTCAGTACCAAAAGCTGTAACCCCGAGCTACACTCGGGCTTACCATGCATCGCTGCTCCGGCATCTGTTCTTCACTTACCTTGTCCTGTGCTCCCGCGATGTCCCTCCTGCGGTGTCCCCGGCAATGTAATCCGGCGGATGCCGGCATCTGTCATCTAGGTTCCGTCCCCTGCGAGCGTCGGGACGTACGGGGGACGGAACGGCGGGAAATTTGAAAATGACTAAAAGTGACATTCACTCAATACACTAAAATTACATAGTAAAACATTATTGTATCAAACCATTTGACATACATTTTGTCCCGAGTGCTTTGTCCTGTCCCCTGCCTGCATTTGTACCGTTCTTTCTGCCTGGAAACTGAGAAACGTCCATGGCGTCCAAAAAGCGTCCCTTTAGGTCAAAATCGGTTTTAGACCAGCTAGAGATCAGCGATAGTAAATTAGAACCACTTGCAGAATTGAGTGATAATGATTCGTGGGGAGATTCGTCATCGGACACTGAAAACGATTTTGCGACATTGCTCAGTGATGTGCAAACTTGACGCTATATTTCAAATTTCAGTGTTTTTGGTTTGATTATATTATTGAATTAAATTTATTATTTTTTATGATTATTTATTAAATTATAATTTATGATTTCATGTTTCAAATTTTATCATGCCCGGGATGTTTACTAGACTCTTGTTCGTACAGATTTCAGTGAGTTATTCCTAAAAATTACAGGCCTACAATAAAAAAAACTATATATTTCCATGCAAAAAAATTTACCGCTTTGAGCACAGAAATATGGACATAATCACACCGCTAGGGAGGTTAATGCCCCTTACACTCTGGAGGAAATCAAACCAGTAATTAGCACACTAAAAACGTACACAGCTCCAGGCTCCTACGGGTTCTCGGCTAGTTATTACAAGCATTTTGCCCCTCTGTAAGCCCCTTCTTTGGTGTCTATGTTCAATTAAGTTTTACAGGGGGGGCAGATTTCCTGACGAGATGCTTTTGGTTAACATGTCCCTGTTGCCTAAAACTTTAAATGATCAGCTTCTACCACAAAATTATAGACCCACCTCTGCTAGGAATAATGATTTAAAGATTTTTAGCTGTATCTTAGCAGATAATTAACCCCTATTACACTGTTCAACAGGTAAAAAGTTTTGGGCATAAAATTAGCTAATCTTACATAATTTTGGGGTGCTGAAAACGAAAATGACCCTAAAAAATGTTGATTGGCTCTAGTTTCCATGATATATTCACCCATCTAATGACGTAAGCCATTCAAAATTATGATGCAACTTCAGCTGCATATTGCGCAATTGATACTGGTGACCAATAGAAAATTGCATGTATACTGAGATGATGCAATATTAGCCTTTAATTGCATCACTTCACTGCATAAAAGCTGCAGTATCTGTAGCTGATTGTAGTTCGACAGCGTCTTTACATTTCGTTTTATGCTTATATAGGCTACTCAGTAATGCCTCGAACTTGTGTGAATAAAGCAGATAATTTCTGCTATATCTGCGGTGAAATAACTTTTATCTCACAAAAAAGGAGGATAACAGGAATGATTAAGAAAGCCTACAACTTGTATTTTGGCTGCAAGATAGGAGACCAGGACAAGAGCTGGGCACCACATATATGCTGCAATTCTTGTGGGACGGCAGTGGAGCAATGGTTGAATGGAAAAAAGGCATCTATGCCTTTCGCTGTGCCAATGATTTGGAGAGAGCCAACAGATCATGTTAGTAATTGTTACTTTTGTATGGTGCCTCCAATTGTAAAAGGGCTAAATAAGAAGAAAATGTTATCTGGGCACTATCCAAATATTCCATCGGCAATACGTCCAGTTCCTCATGGAGAGGGGCTACCAATTCCTAAAGCACCAGAATCCTTCGTGGTTGAGTCAAGTGAGGAAGAACCTGAAGCGTGTAGTCACGTGCAGTTGTAAGAGATAGCCCTTTCCTCGAATACAAGAGAAAAGCCAAGAGAAGCAAAACCGACACAAACTGAAGACAAAACTAGTGAGAATCCTAAGTATTAAAATGCTTCAACTTAGCTTATGGCTATAATTTTTCTTGGTAATCCTATGCAATATATTATGCCATTTAGGCTTTGTTATGTAGTCAATATCACTTGCTTTATATTTGTGGAAAGACATCTATCTATATAATTATTGTGCATTATGTAGTCATTACGCCTATAGTAGAAAACTTTCCGTTTACAGAAAAACTAGAGCCAATTGACAAATTTCATTGTTATTTTTGAACTCAGAATGTGAAATTCATTAAGAAATGGATCCTTTTGTTTCCAAAACTGGCAAAAAATAAAAATTTGTTGAACAGTGTTATCTCCTCCTTAGTCTCGCCTGATCAATCGGGATTTATTCCTGATAGGCTTATCACAGACAATATACGTCTCACCCTGAATGTCATCCAAGATGCTAACTTGCATTGTAAAGAAGTGTTGTTACTGAGTCTAGACGTTTAATAAGGCCTTTGATAGTATTCTCTGGCCCTATTTGTTTTCACTGTTGCAGAAATTGGGCTTTAGCGATGAATTTCAATTGGGTGTACGGACTCTGTACAATTCCCCTCCAAGAAGGATTGGACTCCCCGGCTGCAATCCTGACTTTTTTTTTTTTTTTTACTTTGGGCAGAGGCACCCGTCAGGGTTTTCTGCTCTTGCCCCTATTGTTTGCGCTTGTTTTGGAACCCTTGGCTATTGTTATAAGGTCACACCCTGATATCTCGGTGTATCCACTTTTGGTCTCACAATTCAAGTTATGTATGTATGCTGCAGATGTCATGCTCTTCCTTACTAACCCATTAGTATCATTGCCTAATTTTATGTACATTGTTGAATGATTTTACATCCATATCAGATCTCACCGTAAATTTTACTAAATCTGTTGTCATGTGTATTAATGTTGCTGAGCCCTTGGGGGATTCCCTCCGTGGTTCTTTCCCATTCTGCTGGGCCACGGACCGAATCCTATATTTTGGTATTTAATGCACAGGGACACTGGGCTATTTGCAGCCAATTACCCACCATGTGTGTCTCGTCTTTATACTTTGCTTAAGATTTGGCATGGGTACCCGATCTCATTTTTGGTAATGGCTGTGAAAATGAATGTTTTATCTAAACTCCTTTTATTTTGAGCGCTCCCAATATCGGTCTCTAAAACATTTCTTGATCATTTTCAACAAGTGATTAATAATTTAATCTGGCGTAATAGACTTCCACGTTTTACCTCGTCTGTCCTGTATAAAGCGCAACCCAAAGGAGGCTTAGGCATTCCTAATATTTGGCTTTATTACCTATCTGCCCGTTTCTCTTAACTGGCGCAATGGGCAACTATTAACTCCCAGACTCCTTGGCTTAGATTTGAATCTCAAACTATATGCCCGTACGTTTTACTGGGTTTATTATGAACGAATATTCCGCCTCGCTCGTTGTTGACCTATTAGATTTTCGTTCATTCTTTGACACTTTGGGTCTTATCTCTTCCATTTTACCAGGTTCGACTTTTTTCGGTGACTCGAATTTTGCCATGGCGTTTTCGTCCCTAGAGGCATTTTGCCCTAGAGGCGGGACTTATATCTCCTTTGATATGTTACGACAGCTTTTTGATATCCCGCTTCACAAACCTGATTGCTATTGGCAAATAAGACACTTTTTTTAGTTCGCATTTTGGATTGACACTTTCATCCCCGATCTCTTATTTTGAATGTATCAGCCGTGACTCTCCCAGGTGTAAGGTTCTTATTTCAGATTTATATCGCTCCTTTGCAAATTCTATCTTTACTTTACCCCCTCTGTATAGACAGAAATGGGAGATTGATTGCTGTATTACGTTTTCAGAAGAGGACTTGGAATCCATGGTGGATAATATACCTAGGGGCTCTAGATCTTTCTCGGTCCGTGAGATGGCCCTTTAAAGTTTTAACCCGTTGGTATTATACCCACTCTATACTACATATCCTGTTTGCAGGAACATCGCACCTCTGTTTTTGGGGTTGTGGCCTTGCTGGTACCCTTGTGCATATGTTTTGTGCTTGTCCTGGTCTTTCCTTGATCTGGCGTAAAGTTTCTGAGGTGGCCTCTGCCTTGGTGGATACTCCGGTGAATTCCTCTATGCAAGTTTGCTTACTGGGCGCTCCCATTTCAGGGATCCAAGCCAATGTAATGAGGCTGATTCACACTCTGTATCTCTACCTTATGGGCTATTGCCCTCCATTGGAAGTCACTGGTGGTACCTTTTTGGCCTTTTTTGTGGAGAGTCAATCTGGTGATGCTCATGGAACGTATTCAATATACATTGCTGGGTAGGATGCACATATTCAACAGAAAATGGGATGGTTGGAAAACACATCGGCATTTATTGGTCAACTGATGGACTATCATAGATTGGTATTGAATCTTTGGTTATGTGGTTGTTCTGCATATCTTACTGCCTACCTTATTCATGTACTTGAACTTTATTTTTCTATGATTGTGTTTTTAAAATACTGTTTTATTACTTATGGGCCTTTTTCTTGATGTATACTATACCAGGGTAGCAGACACTGAACGATTATTAAGGTGTTTGAGCCTGGCAGCAACATTCATGATGGACTGGAGGGGGGATAGCCTATGTAAAGGTAAGCCAATGAGGAGGGAGTTGCAATAGTCGAGGCGAGAGATGACCAGGGAGTGAATTGGAAATTTTTATGGTATAATTGGATAAAAAGGGGCATATTCTGGAGATGTTGCGGAGGTTAAGGTGGCATGATTTGGACAGGGATTGTATGTGGGCCTGAAAGGGATAGTTCAGAATCCAGGGTTACCCCTAGCGCCCTGACATGCAGGGATGGGTTGATAGTTGTGCTATTGATCATGACCCAGAAATCAAGGGAAGAGGCACGTGGGGGAGGAAATATGAGCTCAGTTTTGGATAGATTGAGTTTTAGGAAGTAGTGTGATATGTTAGTAAATCAGTGATACATGAGGAAACTGATGGGGTGCGCTTAGGAGCAGAAAGATAGATAAATTTGTGTGTCATCAGCATAGAAATGGCATTGAAAACTATGGGATGCCATCAGCTGACCCAGGGAAGAAGTGTAGAAAGAATTGAGAGATCCCATAACAGAACCTTGGGGGACCTCGACAGTAAGAGGCGTAGGAGAGGAGAAAGTACAGTTGTAAGGACGGGGTGGTCAACTGTGTCAAAAGCAGTTGAGAGGTCCAAGAGTAGAAGTGTGGAATAGTGACCATTGGTTTTTGCTGTTGGTTTGTGAGTTTTTTAAGAGAGCAGTTCCTCTGGAGTGTTGTGGACAAAATCCAGACTGAAGGGGATCGAGAAGGTTATTCTCAATGAGGTGGCAGCTCAGCCTGTTGTAGACTAGACCAGCCTTTCTCAACCTGGGTGCCTAGGCAAAATGTCTAAAAGAAATTGATAAGGAGAATGTCAGCTGCCTGCACAGCATCCTAGTTTGACCCCCCCCCCTCCCCCAACCTTCTGCATCAGTGCTGGGGTCACTTTAGCTCAGTGATGGAGAAAAACTGAGGAAGAAGAGAAAAACTGGAATACTACTCAGTGCCAGTGTGCAAAAGTGCATTTGCTTTGGAAGAATAAATTGCCTGGGTTGGGTGTCCTAAATGTGTGTGGATGTTGTTGCATTTATATAAAACTATTAGAATAGTTTTTACATTTTAGAATGGGGTGCCTCAAGACTGTCCAAAATTTTAAAGGGTGGCTTGACTGAAAAAGGTTGAGAAACACTGAACTTAGACGTTCAAGGAGTTTGGCGGCAAATGGGATTAAGGAGATGGGTCTTAGGTTGCCAAGATTGGTGGGGTCCAGTGAGGCCTTTTTAAGCATGGGGATGACCAGCGCATGTTTTAGAAGGTTGGAGAAGATTCCAGTAGAAAGGGAGAGATTTAATATATGAGTTAGAGTGAAGGATAGATCCAGAGGGTGACTGCACTATTTGTGAGCAGAGTGGCTAAAAATCGATTATTTAAAAAAGAAAAAAAAAATATATATTTTTTTTAAAAATTCTGATTTTTTTTAATTAAATTTATTTTAACAAAATGCTTTTGGAGTATAAAACTATTTAAGATACATTAATAATTTAGTTTATTCAGCATGAAATGGAGCTTAGTTCTGTAGTATGAGGCTGTATATTCTGCAGTATATACTTTTTTGGTAAACTTGTTCAATGAATCCAAGCTCTGCAAGCTGAGATAACATGCACTGCATTGATACATTCACACAACTTCACAGTAACCATGAGAAAAAACATGAAATAAAAGAATGAGTAGTTCTCCAACTATGTGTGATTAAACTATTAACCTAAAATCAGTTCTGATATCGCTGTTTTACTAACCTGACAGTTTATTTTTGTAAAAAGGAAACCTTCATTCGGTTTGCAAATTTTAACCCCCCTGGGGTATTCCCGAGTGTAGCTCGGGGTTAAGCTTCAGTACCAGAAGCGGTAATCCCGAGCTACACTCGCGATTACTTTGCAGTGTTGCTCTGGGATCCCTGGATCACTTACCTTGTCCTGCGCTCCTGTGCTGTCCTCCGCTGCATCCCCGGCCATGTCCTCTGGCTGATGCCGGCATCCGTCTTCTGGGTTCCATTCCCTGAGAGTGTCGGGACGTGGGGGACGGAGCCGGCGGGAGATTCAAAATGGCAAAATTTTACATACACATAATACACTAAAATCTGATAGTATTACATTACTGTATCAAACCATTTCACATACATTTTGTTCCTAGTGCTTTGTCCTGTACCCTGCCTGCATTTTTACTGTTTTTTTCCTGGAAGCTGAGAAACATCCATGGCATCCAAAAAGTGTCCCTTTTTTAAGTCAAAAGCGGTTTTAGACCAGCTAGAGAACAGCGATAGTAAATTAGAACCACTTACAGAATTGAGTGATGATTCGTGGAGAAATTCATCTTCAGACACTGAAAACGATTCTGCAACTGAGCTCAGCAATGTGCGAACTTGGTGCTATGTTTAAAATTTCGGTGTTTTTGGTTTGATTACATTATTGAATAAAGTGTATTATATTATTTTTTATGATTATATTATAATTTATGATTCATGTTTCAAATTTTATCATACCCGGGATGTTTACTAGACTCTTGTTCAGACAGATTTCAGTGAGTTATTCCTAAGAATTACAGGCCAACAATAAAAAAACAACATATTTCCATTGAAAACAATGTACCACTTTGAGCACAGAAATACTGACATAATCAGACCGCTAGGGAGGTTAAAGATTCTAAGTACCAGCAAGAATGAGTCGGATTCCTTACATTTAAAGAGCACCTGTCATTATAGATCCATCATGGGCAGCGCCTGTTAGCCGGCATCCACTCACCTCCTGCCGCCATGTCCCTCACCTTGTGTCGCTGCCGCATCACCAGCCATCCCATTAAAGTGAGTGGGACTGTCGGTGAATAAACAGCAGGTCAGAGGAGGAGCCGCTGCAGGACAGAGATGATCTTTAAAAATTATAATTTAAATCAAATCCACTTTGTTTGCGAGGCAACAGGGTCCAGTGGACAGGTGGTTAGGTGGGCTTTAGAAAAAAGTTTACTAACTTCCTCTATAGTAGCTGGGTTAAACAAGGGAAGTATTGGTTGTGCAGGTGGACAAGGAGTGTAGGGTGAGGGAGACATCTGTACAGTGGAGATCTCTTCATGAATTGTATCAGTCTTAGTTGTGAAGTGATTAGCGATCTCCTGATCTCCTAGGCAGTGAGTGAGTTGATTTCTAGTATTGTTCACCACCACAGCATAATGTTTACCTATAGTCTGGTCAATATATCAGTTTATCTTTTCCTCTTCCCAGGAAAATGGTGACCAACATCTAGAGTTTGAAAACATTTCCACAGTGCAATTTCTGCTGAGTGCAAAGCTACAATTTGCAAATATTGTGAGAAGAAATATTTTCCAAATGCTACAAGGATAACAAAACCCATCCTTTGCATGCCAGAGGTGCCCTCAAGACATTAAATTGTTTCTAATGCCTTAAAGTTTTTCACCTTAACCATTTTCCTACTTGGCACTCCCCCCCCCCCCCCCCTTCCTGCCCAGGCAAATTTTCAGCTTTCATCACTGTAGCACTTAGAATAACAATTGCATGGTCATGCAACACTATACCCATATGACATTTTTATATATTTTTTTTTTCACACAAATTAGAGCTTTTGGTGGTTTTTAATCACTACTTGGTGGTTTTATTTTTTGCGCTATAAACAGAGACCAAAAATATTGAAAACAAAAGATTTTTCTTTGTTTCTATTATAAAATTTTGCAAACAGGTAATTTTTTTTTCCTTCACTGATGTGCAAAGATGAGGCAGCATGGATGGGGGGCACTGCTGCGCACAGGTGGTCGGCACTACTGGGCACTGATCACCACTGCCCTGATGATCAGTGCCGATCCCTTCTCTGACAATTGCCGGATCTCGGCAGTACTTTTCTCATGCTGTGACAGCGTGAGGAAAGTGCATCCGCTAAACGGCAACTGTACTTACCCAGTGATCTGCTGTGTCATTGGACTCAGCTAATCACGTGGTAAAAGGCCGCTGTGATTGGCCTTTTAGCTTATTGCATGGTCAGCTGTGTCCGTAGGACGGGTTATGTTCTGGGAGGACATCTATGGACGCCCTCCCAGAATTAGACAACCGTGCTGTAGCAGTCTTTCGGCAATAGTGCAGTTGGGAAGTGGTTGGGGTGAAAACCCTTCAGTGCTGCCGCTGTCTCTCTCCTTATTGGGCAGATTTGATAGCTAATGGTTCCCGCTGCTGTCAGTCAAATGCTGTGACATGAGAGCGGGGCCAAGCTGTCCGCTTTGTGTCAATGGATGCAGATAGGACTGCTCGCCCACCCGTGGAGGAAGAGGGTCCAGGAGTGCCTGCGGGTGACCCCAGAAGAAGAGGATCTGGGCTGCTCTGTGCAAAACCATTACACAGAGCAGATAAGTAATGACATGTTAGTTATTTTAATAAAAAAAACAAAGGTTTGTTATCACTTAAAAATACTGTATGGAATTAAATGATGAGGACCATAATGAAAGTGAAAGTAACCCTTTCGCTGTAAGGTCCATAGCAGTCCGGTTGCTTTGCAGGTGAATGTGTATGTTGACCATGAATGAGAGCAGTCTATTGTGGTGGTTTTTTTTTTTCCCCCTCTCATCATAGGAGACACATCTCTTCACTGTTAACACACAGAACACTAGTCTGTATGCATAAATCTCTTTGATGCAGGACACATTGTAATTGACTAAGGTCTTTCTGTTCAGTCCATCTGGTTACCCCAACTTAGCCTCCTATTGAACACAGGTGTTTTTAATTTGCATTCTGTTCAGTATTGCCAGTGCCTGTGTTTTCAGCTTCTTTTGTTGTTTTTCAGCTGTTCCAGTTTTACTTCTACAAATGTACTCATTCATAATTTACCAGATTGAGTTTTTTCTAATATAGTTTGAAGATGCTGTCCAAGTTATTTTGGCTGGTAAACTGACACCCACAGAAAAAAGTTCAGGCTTTTAAGACACATGGCTTATGGTAGTGTATTTTTATGGCTTTTACGTGCCTGTGCGTACTTACATGCTTTCAGCCTATCGGGCTTGTGAGTATATTTTAATTTTGTTTTATCCAGTAAAATGCCTAAGGCAATGCACTATGCGTTTGCACCCTTTGTGTTTTTTTCGCAAAACCAAGGCCTCAATTATTGGCCAGCCCGACGTTTTGGTCTGCACATCCGCTCACATGGGGAGACCCTATCCAGACTGCTGCTGCAGTGCAGCCTAGGCGCTAGAATGCAATTTGCAGTCACCATCGCGACCTGGTGCCTGGGATTTGTCGAGCCCTGGTTACCAGTATCGCATATGGAATCAATTCTAATATATATGGGGGTCCTCATACATCTTTCATTGGGGACAATTAATCCAAGGATATTGAACAGCGTATTGCTAAAAGTTGGCATTCATAAAAAAAAAACCCCACTAATAAAATACTGCGTGAGTTATTTTTCGTAGTCATGCAGTATTTTAGTGAAAACACACGGTAATGTAACGAGTCGTGTAAAAGGAGATGAGATGAAAACGTAAAAAAAAAAAAAAAATTTGCTGGAAATGAAAAATTAAGAAAAAAAAAACCTGGTGTTTTGGGTCTGGAATAGATTTTGAGGGGAACCTCCACCCCTAAATAAAAAAAATTGTGCGGGTTTTCCCCCAAAACCCATAACAGACCCTTATCTGAGCATGCAGCCCCCCCCCCTTTTTTAAGCACTGATCGCTGTATTAGTGTCGCTGGGAATGTGAGGCGCAACATGTCCTTTCCCCCCCGTATCAGAATGCCTGCTGCAGTCCTGCTATAAGTTGCTGATCGCCACCTTTACTAGTAAAAAAAATATTAACAAAAAAAAAAGCAAAGTGTATATATACCACCATTTGTAAATGCTCAGAATTGTTGGTCTTTTTTTCTTTTTTTAGTGCAAAAAATAAAAACTGCACAGGTGATCAAATACCACTAGAAGA